>NW_010557310.1:0-4993 GCF_000687285.1 Phaethon lepturus | reverse complement strand
CTGAACCACCTACAAGTCTGATTAGATTTAGTTTAATATACAACAATACGCATGAAACTTGGATCATCAAAAGAAAGTGTGCACTTCATTCTGGTAAAAGGTCTTGATTCTTAAGGGTTTTTATCTAGATTTAATATTATACATGTATAAATCACTTCAGAATCAGGGCCCAAGAATGAACTAATCAACTAAGGTTTGAAGTTGTAATGCACTTCCTGAGTCTGATCATATAGAATAACTGGATTCAGAAGAATTCTCCGTTTTGATTATGTATTGGGCATATGTAAATTCTTTCACCCAATTTATGTGCATCTTATTAATACTCATCAGTTATTTTACTATCACTGTTAGGTTCTGAGAATCATTTAATAAAGAAATAGAATAAACAAACCAGCCATCAGCTCTTTCTTTCTCTCTTAACATTGTCTAGTTTGGTGTACACAGCCATGGCTCTATAAGGTGTGTTAAGTGACATGCCCTGAAATCCTTGTTCTCCAGCTGAAGAAACTGGAGGAACGTCATAGAATAATTTAGGTTGGAAGTGACAGTTGCAGGTCACTGTTCAAAGCAGGGCTGATTTCAAACTTTGATTTTGCTTTAAAGCTACGTCAAGTCGCTCAGGATCATACCCAGCATAGTTTTGAGTATCTCCAAGGATGAAGATGCACCAACTTCTTTGTAGAGCTTGTCTGTTTGCGCTGTGTTATTTAATCAGAATTTCCATTGTTGCAGCTTGTGTTTGTTGCCTCTTGTTCTTTTGCTGTAGATTTCTGAGCATGCCTCTATCTTTTCAACTATCTAATGGGAAGTCACAGGCAGCAATAAAGACACCTTCTCCCGCTCCACAATTCTTTGCATTCTTTTTCTTAAGACTGAGCAAATCCAACTCTGAGCTTTCTGTCTATGTTGGGTGTTCCTGTGGTGGCCCTGCACTGGACTTACTCAGTACATCAATTTTTGGTTTGCACTAATAGGTGCAAACTGGACACACTCTTCCAGATGTGGTCTTAAAACCGCTGAGCAGAGGTGACTAATCACTTCCCTTGACTTGCTGGCTATACTTTTGCTAATACGGTCCTGTATGTGGTTGTCCTCCTTCGCCAGAAGGGTCCACTGCTGTCTTCACCTTGTCCGTTAGGACTCCAGTATCTTTTATGCAGGATCCTATCCTTATTCTTTCCAGCCAGCTGATACCTGACAGTTTTTGTTCTTTTGCCTTTTTTTTAATGAAACCTGTTTTGATTGAATGATGTTGCCCTTTGAACCTTAAATAGCCTTTTTCTTTCAGTTACCACTAACTTATATGTGTCCATGGCTTCCGTTAAGAGATAGAGTGAAATTAATTACCATGTTTCTGATCTCTTTTACATTATATTTTATAAGACAGGGTCATCCTTTATGTCTTTCCAAGTTTTTTACTACATATTAACACAGGAGATATGTGGTATTAGTTTTCAGTGAAAACTATCTCAAATTTTCTTTTTCATTTTTACTCTATCTCTGGTAAAGCAAGGTGTAATTCACCATATATAATGATGTCTCTGTTTTTATTTATTCATGAAAAAGTTAATCAGATTTTTAGATTATGCTCAAATTCTGCATTTAAGACAGCCAGTGATTAGGATGTCAGACAGCAAGACAGCTTCTGAGACTGTTAGATCTCGGGTAACATCTGCCATTGCTGGTAAGATAGCTAGATGAGAAGTATGTGGACACGTTCTTTTACCTGCATTTACTCATGCAGATCCATGCATTTCTGTTTCAGTTGTTTCCCTATTCACCTCAGATTCTCACCAGGAAGCAGAGACTGTGCTACCAGTTACCAGCAAGATTGTAGGGGGTTAGAGCAGCCCAGAAGGCTGCTATGGGTTCTTTTTGAGTAGAAGTCATTCATCAGATTTGTGCATATCCTGAACTGATGAAGAATTAAGGCAGGCAATGAGTCATGAAGAACTGTTGTTGCTGGAGCAACTGTTCACTGTTCTTTCTTGTTTCCAGGAGATTATTTTTTTCTTTATATTTGCAAATGATTAGTAGTTTTGAAATGAAAATTTATTTCTTCTTTTATAATTATAACTTTGTATTTGAAAGGAATCCCCAATTTCCAAACCTTGGGACTGGTATATAAAAAGAAAAATGCTAGTTAAAGTTGTACTATATATACATCTATGAATTAAGATTCCATCCACATTTAAGAGACAATTTCTTAAGTCAAAGAGCATAACTTTTATTGAGAAGTTGAGCTGGCTTTATTAGTATAAATGTGGAGGTGGGAAACATGGTTTTTAGGTTATGAAAGATTTTATTCTTCATTTACAGCTCCACAGTTCACTTCTTTAAGGTGTTTTGACAACTTTATAGTTATAATGTTAAATAACACTGATCCTGCCTTCCTAATGAGATGAGACTTTAATAGTTGTGGTTCTTCTATCAGTGATATATCTAGACCGTCTATCAGTGATATATCTAGACAGTTACTAGGTTAAAATAATATCTAATGTAATTATTTACTTGTGCAGTGGGAACTTCAAAAACGTGATCAGGGAAGTGTATACTTTTTCCTACTCTCTTAAGTCTTTCCATTCTTCTTGGCTGACATTTCCTTTTTGTCTCCTTTGCCTTGCAGGCATTTTTTACTCCTTTATGACTGCAGATTTATGATTTCTGATTAACAGATGAATATCTTGTCCATTTATAGAAAATGCTAAAATCTAAAGTTACTAGAAGAATCTTCCTAGCTACAGTGATCATAAGCAACATAGTTCAATGTCCTGCTTCCTGCTGGAAGTGAGGGGTTTTCTTTTGATGTATGAATATTTTGGTTTATGATGATGTATAAATTAATAATACCTATACCTATGCATTTCAGCATTCTTTCACAAAAAATAGACATGATTATGATATGAAGAAAGTGTTAAAAGCAATAATATTTAAAGTATTTTACCTGATAAACAATGTTTGTTTTAACAGTTAGCTTGGCCTGGCAAGCTTACTGAAATGCCGGATGTCGTTTTCCATAAGATGTATTTATCATAATAGATTTTAAACAGTGCAATAAAATTGTTGCTTTTAAATGAAGCAAATAAATATTTTCTCACTAGGAGCTAAATAACCTATTTTGAACAGTCATTAAACTTTTGTTTCACTCAGGTGCCATCAGTTTCACTTGAAAATCCTAATGATGTATTTGAAGATGGTGAAAATCCTCCAAGCAGTCGATCATCGGAAAGTGGATTCACTGAATTTGTACAATACCAGGCAGATACAACTGATGACATTGATAGAGCACTGAATGAAGATCATGGTGTGCCTGGCATTCCTATTATTGGTAGCACATCCTCAGAGACTGAGACAGCATCAACTGTGGGATCTGAGGAAACCATTGTACAGCCTCCTTCCATAATGACACAGGGGACAGCAAGTCGAAGTGGGAAAACAATCCAAAAGACTGCAATGCAGTGCTGTTTGGAGTATGTCCAGCAGTTTTTAACCAGATTTATCAACCTGTATATCATTCAGAGTAATTCCTTGTCTCAGCCCTTAGGAGCAGAGCTTCCAGTGGACCCCACTAGAGAGCAAGGACAGACCACAAAATGGGACAGAGAATCACAAGTTGATGCTAAGGTGAAGAAAACAAACAAGAAAAAAACACCGAAAGAATACCTTCCTGCCTTTATTGCTGCTTGTCAGTTGTATCTTGAATGTTCAAGCTTTCCTGTTTACATCGCTGAAGGAAACCGTACTTCAGAATTACATCCCGGGAAGCCTGAAGTTGGTAAGTTGTACTCTTCTTTGTTCTTTGCTTTTAAAATATTAATTTTAAAATATTTTTCCCCCCCAAAAAATTAAAGTAATAGCAACACACACACAAAGCATGAATACTGTTTACTGTTCCTCTCAGAAATGTAAGTATCCTTCTGTATCAATTAGTTTGCTTTTTGGAAACTAAACTGTTTTCTCATAGATTTTAAGAATATTGCTGGCATGGGATTTGACACCAATTAATATTGGTGTGACAAATATAAATTATGCAAACTGAAGCCTGAGAGTAGAATCTAGATTTTTGTATGTTCCTGTTTACTTTATGCATCCACGATGTTTTCTTTGTCATAATTTGTAATAACCACAGTTGACATCAAGAATGTTTTTAGCTTCATTTTAGCAATTTTGGATTGATGTGCACATTGATCGCTTTGTGCAATACGTGGGAATTATAAGCTTCTGTCCAATAAAAATCATACCAGGTACAAAATTAATTAACTTCACTCCTATTAAAGGAACAGTTCTTGCCAGGAATTTTTCTACCTACAGTTGCATTAGAAAACAAAATAAAAATGATGGGTTTTGTGAAGTATGGATGTGTTCACAGATAGGTGAACACACTCAGATAGAGAAATGTGATTAAAATATTGATAGTTCTGGATTACCGTAAAGTGTGACATTTTAGATGGGCAATCCTTTCTACCGTTTGAAGTCTTCAATTTACAGTTCTAATTTTGGCTCCATTTGTGGTCCGTAGCTTGAGAGTTGCTGCCTTAAAATGGCATCATTGTGTATATGCTTGGAGCATGCAAGAAATAGTTACATTCGTTTTTGCTACTGACACAGTTGTCTTCTGTGATTTTATTTTTTCTAGGAAACTTCATGGTTGCAGGTTTTGGTTCTTATCCACAACTTCTATATATAATTAAAATAACTACTATAATAATATGAAATCTATTAAATGCTAAGTGGTGGGCACTGCTTGCAGATGAATACTTTTTTGGCTTTTGGAAACAAGCACGTTAAATTAACATGACTGCTTCTTCTATTCTTGTAGTCTTTAAGACATGTTGTGTATGTCTTCATTATACAGCCAGGAGCAGAGCACAACTTTGTCTTTGAGATCCAGACATATCAAATATTTATGTCAGTTGAAGGCAACTTGGTTACAGCTGTTTATTAATTAAGGTTATTAATTAAAGAATCCCAGAATCACTAAGGTTGGAAAGGA
>NW_010557309.1:0-4149 GCF_000687285.1 Phaethon lepturus | reverse complement strand
AAGCAGCGCTGCCGCCGCCGCTGCAGCCGGCCGGGGGCTCGCGCCCCTCCCCCTGGGTCACCGCCTCCACAAAGCCTCCGGCAGCATCCCCGCTCCTGGAGGTGAAACACGGGCATCTGCGCGGGAAAACCTGCTTTGCGCTGCCCGAACGCGGAGGTGCGATCCCGCGCCTCGGGGGAGGGATGAGGTGAAAGCCGCCGTCCCCGCGCGGCGTGCAGGAGCCGACACCTACCGCGGGTCCCGGTCTCCCGCTGACATCGTAAATCTGACGTTTCCCTTCCCCTTCCCCCAGAGAAGGGTCTGCCCTGCTGCCAGCTTGAGTCCCTGTGTACCCAACCAGCCGTTCCTTCATTAAGTACTTTGGAGTGAAGCAAAAAACTTGTTACCACCCTCTGTACCAGCAAGTGGGGAAGTCTGAAACACGTGAAATATTTCCGGAGCTAAAATACGTTGTCTGGTAGAAAACTTTGTCCCTGCTCCTTTGCAAGTCTGTCTATACCGCACAAACATAAAAATTTGCCAATTCTTTAGTGCTATTTTACAAACAGAGCATTATACACGCTCTCATTTTTTAACCGTGCAGCGTACGGCACGTTCCATTGGTGGTGTCCAGGAAGAAATGCAGAGCATTGGTGTTTTCACTTTTGATGTCTGTTTTGTCGTGGGAAGGGAGTAGGTGGTGGGAATCACCGTGCTGGGGCCCCAGGGTCACGCGGCAGGGCCGGGATTCAGCCCACGGCGGGCACCCCCCCAGTCCGGACCAGCCGGGGACAGGAGATGCCACACGCTGACCCCAGCCAGCAGCGAGGGGTCCGCCCAGAGCACAAGGCGGGTACCTGCCCGTGATTCGGCTTTGTAGAAGGGGCAAACCCAAAAGGAAACAAAGCGGCACCGACGCAGCGTGTATCATTATGAAATTATTTCTCTGAACTAATGTCGCGCTTTAATTCAGTCGCAGCTTTCTGTGTACGGGTCTGGTGTGGCTGTCTGGTGTCTGTCTTGATTTTAAAAAGCCGGTGTCTGAACGGGTGACTGTAGCTCCAAAAAGGTTTAAGGTCCTTTGCCTGCAGTTGCTGGCTGCGTTCCTAAATAGTCGTTTAAAAAGAGTCCGCTAAATCAAAAGCCAGGTAAATCAACAGAGCACTCAATGTCATAATGAGACCGGTTATAAGGTAAATTACAACATTATTCAAGCACGCAAAATTCCTCCTCTGGCATCCGTCCTGCTAAGTGCAACGCACCTTAAAAGTGGTGAAATGATTTCTGGCAGCCTGTGAAGGAGGCTGTGTCTGGGGGATGGGAGGCTGAGCCCAGCCCCTGCCTTTGCACCAACTTCTGACTTTGTGGGGGCTTCAGGCAGCAGCCGGGCACTGCTCGACTGTGCTCGGTGCCTGGCTTGAAAGGTTCACGGATGTGTTTTCAAATTGATGCGGTACCGGCCGCAAACGCTGGCCCGGTGCTCTCTCACTTTCCAGCAAATCTTGTTACAATTTTCAAAGCAGGGGATTAGAAAGACTTTAATTAGGGACTTGGTTAGGGAGGCTTGAGACTTATAAATCTTTTGTTACAATGAATGAAATTCTGAACAGATGCTGGTGCTTTTGAAACTGCCAAGACCCAAAAGATGGGTGCGCAGACCCTAAGGAGATAGCCGTTATTATAGATTTAAAAGGCTATAAGGATATAAGGGTAAGAAGCCCAAAACAGAACAAAATTTCTGTGCAGAGCATGGGTGGCTTTTTCTGATCCATGTCTTGTATTACAGGATTCTGTGCATTTATTGTAAAAAAGATTTTATATTGGTCAACGTTGGGAGAGAGAGGTGTCCCCTGCCCTGCTTTCAAGACAAAGCTGAAAGATTCTCATTTTACAGGACACCGCGTGGAGAAACAGCTTGTCCCAAGCCTTGCAGGCAGGTCAGGGTGCACGTCGGGAACAGCAGCCCTGCCTGTCTGCTGCACCGTGCCGCTAACCTATATCCTCTGCTGCGGTGATAACTAAGGCGTTTTGGTTGAATTAGAGGTTCCCTGAGAAATCCTGTAGCTCCTGTGTGCAAAGCTCCATGCAAACCATTCCTCCCAGTCTGCTGAGGCTCAAAGAAATGGGTAGAAAAGCAAAATGCAGGAGGGAATACGCACACTCACACGACTTAATACAATGTGAAACTAATCTAGTGAGCATGAATCAGACTCTTCGGTGATTAAAACATCCTGTATAAATACTCCACAGGTTTTGTGTTGTTTTTTTTTTTAAAGGATAACACTACATATACGTGCAGGAGCTGGGGACAGAGGGCAAGTTTATAGCTTTGCTTGCAAAGATGAACAGAAGGGGTCAAAAGTGATCAAAAAGTGCCCACTCAAGCCTGCATGCGGTTCGGAGGAAGCACGTGTCAGACGGCCAAGCTGCGCGGGGAAGGCCACCACGGGGCTCCAGGGGCCACGGCTGGCCCCAGCATCGGAGGGGTGCAGCCCCAGCGGGGACGGGTGGTGGGAAGTACTTCGGTGCTGTGGCAGCGCTCCTCACCCACCCCGTGGCTGAGTGGGAAGAGGGAGGGAAGGCTCCTTTCCTTTGCCTGCCCTCCTTCCTTCTACGATACACAGGATTTTTTCTTCCTGTGATTTCTCCGGGACAAATTGATTGCCGTCGGGGCAGTGGAAAATCAGTGGGAACCTCAAAAGGCTATGCCCAAAGACGGAGGCTCTGTGGCCCGCTCAGTGCCCCGCTGCACTACATCCCCTTCTTCCCAAACTCTTGCCCCAGTCCGGCCGCTCCCCACAAGGGAGAGCCGTGCCATGCCGCCTCCCGCGAGCATCGCCTGGGCGCGCAGCCACGCGGACAAGCTTCTCAGCCTGACTCAGGCCACGCTAGCCGCTGCACGCTCGGTCTCAGCCACGGCGGAAAGGTAGAGCGTCGCACCAGAACTCTCCCTGGCAATTAACCTAATTACTGGCTAAAAGCAGCAAGCACTTTGTTTTCAAGCACAACTGCCTCTGCTTCAGCAGCAGGGGAGGGGAGTTTTTTTGGAGTGCCAGCTTGCCCCCTCCTCCTTGCCGTGGGACAGGTGGACAGAGAGGGACTGCCCGGGGAGCCCGTACAACTCTGGGTGGAGAGGACGGACTGTGATAAGAGAGGGGCCAGCGGAAGCGCCCAGGTGGCAAGCTGGAGAAGGCTGGCAGCGCGGCGATGAAGGGCGGCGAGGCCCGGCCCGGCACAACACCGCTGACAAGGGAGGGTTTCTTGCTGGGGTATGTGCCTGCTCAGCCGTGTGTATCCAGCAGAGCAGAGCCTGCTGAGGTCCCACCAGCTCTGCCGTGATGTACCCACAAGGGATGAGGGCTGGCCGGTGAGGGACTGGCCTTGGGCTCGGGGAGCCCCGTGCCTGGTCTTGGTACCCGAGCTGCCATGTGGCGATTCCCACGTGGGGAGAAGAGGGGTGATGGGGAGCGAGGCAGGAGGAGCAGCCGCCTCTCCCCCTCACGGACTGCCAGCCTCGGCTGCAGTGGGCAGCACCGTCAGTCACCCGGCGGCCCAGCGGGATGGGTTGAGATGAAGCTAAGCGCAGAGACCTGCCTCCCTCATCTTGTGCCTGGGAGGCAAAGAGGTCCTAGAGGAGAGGTAGTCCTCCCTGGAAGGGCAAGGGGGACCCCATTTCAGGTCCCTGCTGACCCAGCGCTGGACGTCACCGTAAACTGCTCCAAATACTCTGAGACATTTTCTTCCTTTTCTCCTTGTTTTTCTTCTGTTGTAGGTTTGTGTGTTGGAAAGTCCAAATTAATTAAGACTGTTTGTAGCCGTAGCAATTACGGGTAGGGTTTAGCCAGCAGATGTAGGGAAGCGAAGCAGAGGAGGCAGGGGCTGGCCAGGCGTGCGCGGCCTCGGCAGCAGCGCGGAAGGAAGGACTTGGCATCTGGGAAGCGGCTGTTGGGAACGGCCAGGGTGCATTTGCTACAATGATCCACTGAAACAACAGCCGTCTAAAAATAAGGTTGTTTTCTGTACTAAGCTCCTTTTAACTTCGTTAGTCATCGCCAGCTCCCAAAATAAGCTCCGTCTAACAGTCTCTCCTAGTAGCGGCTGTAAACAAAACTTGGGGAGGCGGGAGGGAGGCGCAGGCGAACGGGAAGAGGAGCGGCGGGCGGAGGCGGG
>NW_010557308.1:0-7955 GCF_000687285.1 Phaethon lepturus | reverse complement strand
CCAAAAATGGGGGGAAAAAAAAAAAAAATCACATTAACTTCAACACTGTTGGAGCCCGTATGAAGTGCTTCGAGTATTTAATACCTGTACGGGCAGACGAGTCTGCCTCTCTGCCCAGGAGAGGGGCAAAGGGGCTGGCAGTCACCTTTGGGATTTCAAGGACCTCTTTGCTAACCGTGAGGCTCCCGGGAAGAAGACAACGGCAGCACGCACACGGACGACGAGGGATGCGAGTAACTAACCTGCTGTTTGGAAAAGCGAGTGGCTTTAAAGACCCTGCTTGGCCGGTCTCTTCTCTGAACCGGTTAAGACAGGATGATTTGCAGCCGTGAATCCCCGCGTGAGATTTGGAAGGGGCCCCTTGTTGACTTTGCGGCCGCTGTCTCTTGCTCTTAGGGCCAGGGTGGTGGGAAGGAAAAAAAAAAAAAAAAAAAAAAGGAGAATTTGGTCAACAGCCCCAACAACTTCAATACTTGTGCGATCATCGCCGTTTGCTCTGGCTCCCGCACAACCGGGACCGCATCCTGGAGACAGGGTCCCACGGGAGATCCTGCGGGGCGGCTCGTCCCCTGCCTCTCCACATCACAGTGAGAAATACTGTTATATTTTTCTAGAAAAACTGCAAAAATTCTGCAGACGTGTGCTTCACCCACAAATGAGCTCTCTTACCATACCCCCCTGCGCTCCTCATCGCCCTGTTTGTGCGCGTCTTGTACGGCGGCCGTGTTTAGTGTCCCCATTCATGACCTGCTTCCCCAGGTCAGCTACGACGGCAGAAGCATCATTGATTTCGGCACCTCACCTGTACCTTGGATGCTCCCAGTACTCCTCACCTCGCCTCGCGATAAAGCGCTGATAAAGCCTCTTAACCATCCTCTGGGAATCGTAAAAGCACCTACAAGAGAGGATTTTAGTCGTAGGGTCCCTGTAGGAGCCAACTCGGAGGACACCCATGGGCTGGCTCGTCCTCAGCGCCGGGCAGAGCACGGGGCTGCTATCCTACCCTAAAACGGGGTGCCCGGCGCACCCAGCCCCACCAGGACAGGGCTTTCCATCCTTCTGCAGTAGCGACCCTTCTCCTCGCAGCTTTCTCCCCACGCCGGGGCATCCGGCAGGGACACCCCAACCTCGTCATCCAGGGCTGGAGGGGAAAATTGGGGTTCCCAGGCAGCTCGTTGTCGCCACCTGAAGCCCCTCCAACGTGCCGGCGCCGGGAAGAGCCAAAGCCTGTGCGCGGCAAAGGGTCAGGGCAGGACACCCACGAGAAGAGATGGGTGGGGATATGGAGAAGGGAGTGGAGCGGAGGTATTTTGGAAGAGCAAGAAGGAGGAACGAGAAGCATGACGTGAGAGCATCGGCCAGCTACCGAGGGAGGGGGACAGTCAGCCCGGAGGTGGTCGCAGCCCGGCCGCCGAGGACGCGCACAGCGAGTTGGAAATCTGCTGGGAAAGTCGTGCGCTGACGCTGGGAAAGACGCGATGACCTCAGGCGTGTCGTCCAGCCCTAGGCTTTACGGCACCAGCACACGTTTCCTATCAAAAACGTGAACCTAATCCTCCTGATGACGAGCACCAGGTATCGCAACCACAGGGAGCGTCACGGACGTCCCTGCACGCTCGCGGGAGTTTAGAAAAACACTTCTCCTGCCTCAAAATAAAGGACAAACCCTGACAAAGCACTGGGAAACACCTTTCCTCCTGTGTATTCCCAGTCAGCACGTAAAACCAGTACATTACTCTCTGCATGGGAGCGGAGATTAACTGGATTGCGGTTAAATGGCAGCGGAGGAGTTTTAGGTGAGGTATGAGCAGAGGCAGCTGCTTTGCTGTTACACCAGCGGGCTCCACGGCTGCGGTGCTTCCCTCCTCAGGACCATGTATCTATGGCACGTATAGATACCCAAGAGACACCCAGGACTCGTCCGTCCTCATAGGCCAGGGCTGGGCTTTTTACCAGTTTGCTGGAAATAAGGAGCGAGCCAAACCACAGGTTTGGGACGTGCCAAGGGCTGTAGCAGCATCTCCTAAAACCTTTCCCAGCCCAGAGAGGGATGAAGTCCGAGGACAGGCACATCCCTCGGGCTCCGGCTGCAGCGAGCTGGTCACCACTTTATGCATCAGGCTTCAAGGTCCACCGGAACGAAACCAGTCTGCGAGCCTAAAATAACTTGTCTCTCTGTCTGACAGCGAGCGGTGGGAGAAGAGCAACCTTCTCTTCTGCGGCAGACGGGGCACCCCCGGTCCTTGGTGAAGAGCCCTCTCCTTGACCGAGCAGCTGCTGTGCAAAGCAATTAGTGGTAATTAGCCCTTCCTTTCACTTGGGCACAGTCCTTCGGGGACTCGCCAGCTCCCGCGGCCGGTGGCAGGGTGTCGGCACTGCCAGCTGCACCGCGTCGCCGATGGAGCCGGCTGCCCTTTCCCCGCTCCCCTCCGCTGCCGGTTTATTTTTGTGCTCAGATGCCCTGGGGTTGGGAAAGCTTTGAAAAAGAATTGTTTTACTGTTTAGGATTATAAATCGGTGTTGAAAAGTTGGAGACCGAAACTCATCCAACTCCTGCCGACACTATGCTAGACCCAAGGTAAATTTTATCCCTTTTTTTTGGTCTCAGTTTAACCACCTTGCTAGGAATCAGAAGGCAGGAACAGTTCAGCAGTTCGAGTTCCAGCGAGTGCAGCAGATTCGGGGACCGAGATCTTCCCCTTCCCAAACACCTGCCCTGCTCTGGGGCCAGAAATCCCGCAGGTTTCAGCTCCCGCACAGCCCTGTACGTGCAGAGACCAAGTAGTAGGAGTGCCACCTGCTGACACCAGAGATTATATAGCATCATCTATACATTAATCCCTCCCCTGCTGAGGTTGCCTCGCCTGTCTCCGAGGCAGAGCCGTCCACCCTGTCCAGCCAGCCCTTGCCGTAAGGAAACACTGCTGGTGATGGTGGTCCTCAGGACCACCTGGCAGGAGAAAACATCATCAGCCGCCCTGATTTCAGACCCGTCCGCAAGGCTGCGGGAGGAAGAACGACAAAACGTGGTGTTTTTTTTTCCTCTGGAGGGGCTCAATGGCTCACGAGGCAGCGCCGAAACCCTTTCGGCATCTACCCCCAGAGGGGGAGAGCAAAGCCTTGGTGGGGTGGGAGCAAGAGGAGGAATTCTCTCTTTAAAATGGAAAATATTTTCTGACCCCTTCTTGCAAGGCCAGGTCCTGCTGGAGGCTGACTACCGCCCTTGCTGCATCCTCACGGCTTTTACAGACTTCACTTTCGGGAGGAAAAGGGCAACAGCAAAGCCCCGGCCCATTTCAACCGCGACCAGACCGTGGTCTGGTCCTTGCAGGCGTCTTGGCGTCTGGGGAAGCTTTTGGGTGTCCAAATGCTGGGAGGGGAATGAGTGCTCGGCAGGGACGAGACCTCCTTGCAGCCCAGGTGATACAGCCCCAGACAGGTTCAGACCCCCATAAACCATGAGCAGCAAGACCCTCCCTATCCAGCACCCCACAGACATCCAGGAGATGCACCTTTTCCAGGGCAGCCCCAACCTGCTTCTCTCTGAAAAGAGAAAAATACACTAGGTTGGACTCCGAGTCATTCAGATGGCTACCACGTATTTCATCCAGTAGTCTCATTTTCCTGGCCACAAGCTGCTTTCGGGAAGCTATTTGCAAAAATGACAGATGGTTTGTGGGCGTTGTTTTTTTAACTCACAGTGCGCTCGTACCACCCCAGTCGTTATCCAAGCCACTAAACGAGCTTTGACACCGTCCCACACTGAACGTCCGTTGCAGCCCTACCAACACGGCTAATCCTCAGGAAAGGCTAAAAATGAGCCAATAACCCATCCAGCACTCTGAGCCCTTGGCTTTGCCGTTTTCCAGAAACTCAGGGGTTGCTACCGGCTGATCCAAGGCAGAATTTCTAGTAATTTCCGCCAATTAGTATCTTATTCCTTTACTTCATTTACACGATTTTCTGCAGAAAGCTTTACCGCACCATGTGGTTTCCTCATGTTTTACAGGGACGGCCAAACACCTTCCTGAAACGGTGACCGACTGCCCAAGCTGGGCTTAAAGGAACTCAGCGCTTTCTAGTAATACTTTAATCCAGTAATACCTTAAGAGGGGAAAAACTTTAACTTTGCCCCCTCTGACTTCCTGGGGACTTTGCTATACGAAAAGACAACACACAGCCCTTTGCTTGTCCAAAATCCCTCCTCCACCTCCCGGCAGCATGGGGTTGACTGCTGGGCTGAAAAACGTGTCCTTAGAAGCTTTGTTATTTGGCTGTTTTCCCTGTCATTTTTCAGAAGAAACGTCCAGGCGATATTTTGCAGCAAATACAAGCCAGGCGTGAGAGCCCAACTTTCCTGGCAGCCGCTCAGGGCGTGAAGCTGGCAGGTAACCGCATGCTGCTGGGCTGCGCTGGAAAAAAAAACCTCCCTGTCCCATTTCTGAACCGATTCAAAGCTGAAAACCTTAATCCTCCTGACAGGAGAAAACAAGTTTTTCTATGAAGCAGCTTAAAAGTAAAAAAAAAAAATTAGTGAAAGCTTAAATATCCCACTTACTTCTCACAGGGGCAGGAAAAAGCCCAAACCCTGAGGAGAGGGGTGCGATGCCGAGCAAGGTTCCCGAATTCCTTCCCCACCATGGCCGCAGATAAGAGTCGGGTAAGCCCCAGCACCCAGGGATGTATTAAGCAAGGCCAGGCTGATGGGTGAAGGAGCCAAAGATGTTCCTGCTTTCTTAATTTTTAAAAAAGTTCAGACTTGCACAAAAACACCTCTTCTGGAGGATCCATCCCCTTTGCTGGAGCCCAGGCCACCCTGCTGTGAGCCTTTTGGCAAGGGTGCACAGGGAGAGGAGGAAAAAAAAAAAGCAGATATGTTCAGGAGACGCGGCTTCTTCGGGAAAGAGCACCTTTTTTTTGGGGGGGGGCCGGGGAATTCAGAAGCCATGCCTTGGAAACTGTCACCACAAGTCTAAATAGCACCCCTAAATACAGACCCCCCCTTCCCACCAGTACAAAGATCCTGTTTTATACCGCTGCGAAACTGGGTTTGCATCCTCTGGTTTTGGGGGTAGACTCAAGCTTGCTGAGCCCAGCTTTAATGTTATCAGGTGTGTAACAGGACACAACAGTCCTGCAAAGTTCTTTAAAACTCATTAAAATCCTCTTCCTCCTCAGAGCCATGCGGGTGCTGCTCAGCTCCACGTTTGCTGGGCACCTACTAAGCCAGGGCTGAAAAGCATCACTGAAACACATCAGGCTTTGACTCAAAATCCCACGAGAGCACAAATTTCTCTCCTGACTCCTCTTTTTATCATCCCACTTCCCTCTACACCATCCTCAAAGAGCGCTGCCAGAGCGGGCAGGGACGCGGCACGGAGCACCCACCCACCTTTACAGAAAAGTCCTCAAAAGTTCCTCGGGAACAGCTCCGCTACGGGACGGAAATACTACAGGGAATAAGCGCTCCATTACAAAAAAAAAAAAAAAAATTTAAATTAAAGAAAGGTCAGCTTGCCAGAGGCTTTGGGGAGTTCGCTCCTTGTACTTGAACCCCGCACCCAGCCCACGCACACCGCCCCGATGATGCCAGAGCTTGCTCAGTGGTCCAACATCCCTCTGCCGGGATTTGGGAGCCCCAAACCTGGGGTACGTTCCACTCGGAGACGCAAGGAATGGGAAAACGCGTATCGGTCGGGCAGGCGGATGAGCGAGAAGCCAGCCCGCCGTTGGCTGTGTAGTTTTGTCGCTGAAAGAAGTAGCCGGTCCCCATCCCGGCACGAACCTGGCGATGAGCCAGGGAACAAAGCTCGCAAAAGGAAAAGATGCAATTATCTAACGCGGTTCTTTAACATTCTGAAAATGAACACGGGCTGCCAAATCAAACAGAATTAAAGCACTGGCACAAACGGGAGGGGAAAAAGTTAGGCGACGTTTTGATTTATATGCTGGCCGACAGCCTCTCCCTAGAGATGCCGTTCATCCGAGGCTTTTAACAGTTCTTCTCAGCAAGTGAAGACAGTAACAACAGCACTCACGTGTTGGGGATTTTGGGTTTCCCTTTGCCTTCTCGCTGGCACAGGATGCCACAAGCCTCGCTCACGCTGGTGGAGGAGGATCAGTCTCTTGTGCTCGGAGAGGAGATAAAGAGAGAAGGAAAAGAACAGGAAGCAATATTTCGAAGTCCAGTTTGACCTAAGCACACGGCCTCTCCTCCGCGTGGCTCTGTACCTCCGCTCAGACCCGTGCAGGCGGCTTTTGGAGAGGTGTAAAAATCCCTGCTTCATGCTTTGCCAGCCTCCACCAGCCCTGTGCAGTGCAGCAATGCCAAGTCCGTGTTTCAAAGCACCAGTGCCTTGTGCACCAACTACCTTATGGTTCAATTGCATTTTTCCCGTATTTTTCTTTTGTGGTAGATGATTTTAAGTGGTTTGTCTGGTACAAAATATTAAAAAAAAAAACACAAAGGAAAACAATTCTTCTATTTATATATTGACTTTTTGGACAGATACCTCCAGTTTCAGACGACTTGGGTGGGGACTATTTGCTGTTACGTCTTCGTGCAGCCCCAAGCACGCACAGGGACGTCCTGTCCCGTGGCTGGCAGGGCCGTAGGACCAACAAAATTCCCACTCTCTGTCAACGAGGTGGAAGAGGTGACATGGCTTGGTCATGGGGAGGACCAGGCAATATCAGACAGCTACACAACTCTTTCAAATGCATGACAAGCAGGTAGGTACCAAAAGGGAAAAGCAAAGGCTGGGAGGTGGCTGGTGAAAGGCACCATTTACCTGTGTCCAGAGCAGGAGCGTGGTGCTGCTGATGGTGATGACCATCTAAGCAAGGCAAGAAACCTTCCCCCAGTTCAGCCTCCACAGTCGAAGGACTGGTAGCAGACAGTAAGCTGCCCAGTGAGTCAGGGCATGAGCTAGCAGTGAGGTGACACGGATCTTCTGGGTCCCTAATCGGGTCCAGCTTGCTGGAGGTGACGCTTGGCTCCTCACCAGCCCGTTCTGCCCTCTCCCTCAGCAGAGCCGGGGAGCTTTCTGCAGCATTTGCCGTGGCCTGAGCTGAGCTCAGCTGGAGCCAAGCCACCGGACGAAGCAGAGGTGTGACCCGGTTTAACAGGAAAGTCCTAGGACAGTGTTTTTACAAGCTTTCCATCAGTTTGTAGGAAAACATGAGGAAAAGGCGGAGAGGCGTGACAGCGGGTCCTGCGCCAGCGACCAGGACTGCTAGCGTGCCCCACACGGACCCCCACCCGTCTCCACAAGGACCCTGCAGGAGCTCAGGGGAACTCAGGGAGGCCTTCGCGGTGGTAGGCGCGAGCGAGGACATGCTCGTCTTAATGCCTTGGCATTCCCCAGCCTCTCTCTCAGGGCACAGAAAGGATGAGGGCTCAGCTTCTCTCAGGCTAACCTAACCAGGGAGGAAAAAAACCAGCAGGGCATTTTAATTTTATTTTTTTTTATTTTGCAGCTGGGCTAAGTCCATCACAAGGGCGTAAAACCACCAACTCAGCTGCAGGTTTTATGGAGCAGGACTATCTCTTTGCATTTCTGCACTGGCCCTGGGATGCTCCAGTAGTGCCCCCCAAACAGCAGCTCCCCATTTCCCTCCTGGCACAGAAAAGGGAACCACATAAGGTGAGCGAAATTATACCCAAGGCTAAAACCATCCTCGTTTATACAGAAGCACAGAAGAAACCAGCTTCACTGACAGCTTTGAGACATGCTTTTGCTAATTACTGTAAGGGAGAGCGACGACTGCCAGTGCCTCCAGCAGGCACCATGGTTTCTGGAAAGAGCGTGTACAAGTATTGTATTAAAAAAAAAAAATATATGTACACATCGTCTCGGTCAGCTATCTCTAGAATGACTAAGTAATGCAACAGTGAGGCATCTACTGCGTTATCTCCATGATTTCACTATCGATATCAGCCTTTTCTTAACTTT
>NW_010557307.1:1322-2622 GCF_000687285.1 Phaethon lepturus | reverse complement strand
TTCATCCACCCCTTGCTTTTCTTTTGTCATGTGAACCCGTTTTTCCCCGCCCAGGACTTCAGTCCCCGCTCTGCCTGGAGGTGAGCTGCCGCCGCACATGGTGGTGGGGCCTGTGCTCGCCTCCTTCTGTGGGACGCTGGAGCTGGCGGTCGGCACAGCGGGCTGAGCAGCGTCCATACGCTCCATCCGCTGTCCCCTGCCAAACGGGCAGCGCTGCCTGTGCCCTGCACCCGGCGCCACGCAAGGTCCGGCTACGTGGAGCAGCGTGGTAGCCACAGGGGTGGCCACGCAGGGTCATCCCAGCTCTGCTGCTGGCACTCCCGGCCCCTCACCTGCGGCACGAGCGGGTCTGGGTGAATGCGTCCCGACGTCGTGTTTTTGGCCTCGTGTTCAGGCAGGCCATGGAGAGAGGCATTTGGAGCTGATTAATTAGCAGAAAGGAAACAGGTCTAGAAATAAGGAACAGCTGGCCATCTGAAACGGAGAGCGGCAGTAAGTTTATTGCAAGGGCCAGAGGCACCGAGCAGCAGCTTTGGAGGGTTTTGGGGATTCCTTGCGGCTAATTGCCATATGACAAACCCTTCTCGTCTCTGCAAGCAGCCCCCATGGGACAGGGACTGGCTGGTGATGACCCGCAATGCCGTAGCTGTGGTTTTTGTTCAGAGCTAGCCGACGGACAGGCTTGTTTTATGTTACCGGTTGACCATGTTTGACTCAAAATGGGGTCAGAGAAAATTTTATGTGTTGGTGGCTTTTGAAAACGGTGATTTGGATGTCCCAAAGTAGCTGACTGCTCCTGGGAAGGTCCCTCTTGAGTTCTTCTAAACATCCATGGTCAGTCAGCGCTGGATGCAAAACCCCAGTCAGATGGGCCTTTTGGTGTAACCTTGTGGGGCTCTAAATGCATCCCTGTGAGCTCCCAATAAAATTAATTTTTTTCTTGCCTTTTCTTGGCGCCCTCCGTCCTGAACGTGGGAGGACCCAACCAACTAGAAGATGGGCCACAGGGATGGAAATCAGGCAAGGCAGACCCTGTACAAGAGCATCCTTGCTGAAGACATCTGCCTTGTGCCTTCTACTGGGGCTTGGGCTCAAGCTTGACTTCGAGGCTTTTGGTGGCTCTTCTGTGTAAGAAAATATCCTTCCCTCGAGCATCATCATTAAATATAGCCCTGTCGCCACCGTATCTCTTCTGAAGGCACAAGATGCTCCAAAGATGTGTGATTGTCCTTCTTGCCCTACCTTGTCCACCGTGTGATTTACACATGTCCTCCTCCTCTGTGGCTCAGCGAAGGCCGGT
>NW_010557307.1:0-1291 GCF_000687285.1 Phaethon lepturus | reverse complement strand
GATGCTGTGGCTGGGCTGGGAGAGGGGACCCTGCAATGGCCCTGATGATCTGCTGTGGGCTCGTGCCTTACTGAATACCCAAGAGCCTTCCCCAGTCTTGGTGAACAGGCTGCCAACCAGGCTGCAAACCAGACGTATATATATATGCATATGTATATGTATATGGAGTATCTTCTGCGTGGGTGGCTGGGGCCTCCTGGCAGCACCGCTGGGGTAAAGTCTTGGGAGAAAGTGGCTGAAAATCAGGAGTTTCACCCTTGTGGAAATTGTGATATTTCAGAATTTGTTTTTGTCCTCAAGAGGGTGGAAAAATCAACTTGTTAAAATTTTCTGTGGGATGGAAAGTTCCAAAAATTAAAAAAAACAAATGAGGGCAGAAACGCTCAATTCAGCAAACTTCATTTTCAGCTCCCCCATGCCAGCCCATGCCCTCCTGCGCTGGTGGGGCATCGCCAGCCCCCACCGAGCTTCATGGGAGCCTGGGCTCTCGGGGTGGGACTTGGGGTGCACAACAGCGTCCTGTGATGTGTCTCGGGAGGTATCATGTCAAGCTGACCTCAAACTGTTCTCGTTCGGCTAAACAAGCCTGAGGCTTGGCCTTTGGGAGAAAATCAGAACTTTCTTGCGAGGAAAACATTACTTTTGCAGAAGCTGGGTTTTCTACCAGAAAACTGCTGACCAGCAATGCTGTGGGCAAACGAGGCTTGGCTGAACACAAGAGTGGGATGTCCCAAAAGCTGAGGCTCTCCATCTCCATGGGGCAGTGGGATGCCAAGCTGGGAGGGCATGCAGAGGGGCAGATGGGCAGGTGGGAGCGACCTGCACCATGGCCAAGTCCAACTTTTCTTCGCTGGGAGAAACAGCAGTAACAAAATGCCTCGTCCCTTGATTTCCCGCGGGACTGGCTGTCCCCGCAGGCTCCTGCCCCTGCTTGGGCTGTTGGGAGGGCCAATTTGTGCAGCAGGTTAACTCCTCCGCGAGGTTGGAAAGAAGATTCCATTTTCTGTGAAAACACATTAATTAATTAATAACACAGGAGATGCTGCGATTTTGTCCATCCCTGGCTTGGAGCCGCCTGCAGGCAGCCGCTTACGGCCCATCGTGACGGCTCGTTTGGAGACTTGTGGTCGGGGAAGCTGTTGGCGTGTGAGGGGACGGTGTCGCCGTTTTGGGGAGTGTGGATCCTGGGGTTCCAGGCACCTGGCGCAGGTGATGAAATGAAGGATGCTTGGGTGCTGGTCCCCCCGGGACGCCTGCTCTGGCTGCAGGTGGGCACTGCAAGTGATGCCCG
>NW_010557306.1:0-1482 GCF_000687285.1 Phaethon lepturus | reverse complement strand
GGCCAGCAAAGGCTGGCTGGCTCCAATGCATGGGCAGCTCTCCGCTCTCCCCTGGCCTCGGCATGTGACCTATGCTGAAAACGGCACATGCCGCTGGTTACTCCTGCGCTCTACAGGCCCCACCGGCACTGGGAAACGACAGGAAATGGCATCCACCTCGGTAACCCAACGCTAGGCTGCCGGATGACAGCAAAGCCTCTCCCGTCCCAACGTACGCACAGGACCACAGCCCCAGAACGAGGGTGGGAGCGCAGAACATACAGCGGCATGCAGCCACAGGCATTTAACACCCAAGGAAATTACGGCTAACGCAACACGCGTTAGCGACGGCGTGCCACGCAACCGCCTGAGTGCCGAGTCAAGCCCAGACCACGGCGATGGCGAGGTAGGAGTCGTTCCCTAAAGAACGGTGTGTTTGTTGGCAAGCATTCCTCTAGCTGTTCATCTGAAAAAAATACCTCATGGACTGACTTGAAGCTGGGTAGAGAAAGGCCCAGGTGTGTTTCTTTACAGATAAAGAAGTTTCATTATGGGTAGCATAGAACCGAATAATTTTTTAAGCTGATGAAACAAAGACAGACCTTCCAGGTCATCAGAAGAGATAAAAAAAATCCCAGGGGAACTGCTCAGGAGAGGATAAAAACAGACAAGGACGAAATCACTCAGACTTTGACTGCTGGCTTTAAGAGATGCAGTCACCTGCACAGCAAGCGTCGTCGATTTGAGGCCAGACCGGACCAGCAGTACGTGCGCTGCGCCCGACGTTCCTCATCCTTCTGTGTCACAGAGGATTACCCACCGACTCCTGCGTTTGTCGTACGGCCTCGCCCAACCTCACCCGCGCGTCATCGACCGAGCGCCTTTTCCTTTAGAAAGCGTTCTCCGTTTCTTGTATGGATTGTAAGGAACGAACAAGGGCGATGCAGGAACCAGCCGATGGAAGGTTCCCTCTACTATTATAACACCAAGTTCACCAGCGACACTCTTGGGGGGGGGAACAAAACAAAACACACTTTTAAGGTATTGTTATGCTTATGTGTTTATCAGCATTCTTACGGCGGTAAGAATGAGAAAGCCAAGCCTCTTCTGTGTGCGTCTGATGAAGATTAAGGCAGTTTGGGGATCTCCTCTAGCTGTAGCTCACCCCTCCGGGTGTCCCCAAGAGCCTGCCTCCATCCTGACCCATCCAAGGCCTGCCACAAGATTTCCACCCGAGATGCCTGAAGCAGTAAGAAACCCTGACAGAATTTGCTGTCAGGCGTCTTGCAGAGCCTGGCGGGGCTCTGCGACGACCATTGCCACCAGGAGCACTACGAAAGCACAACTGACGTGTCTGTCCAGGGGCCCAAGAGGAGACGCAGGGAAGTCACCCGTGCACCGAGCGCACCCGGTCCTCGTGCGACTCCCTCGCCCCGGGGCCCCGCTCCACGTTCCCGCAGGGGGACGGCGAAGCCGCCTGGCAAAGGTGGGTCGGCGGGCTCC
>NW_010557305.1:0-25815 GCF_000687285.1 Phaethon lepturus | reverse complement strand
GTCCCCACGGGCAGGGACGTGCTCCCCTGCCTGGCCTGCCCCGAGTTCCTTTGGTGGTGGAATCTCAATGCCCCAGATCCAGGCTGCATCTCCTCTCCTGCCTTCCTACTTTCACGCTGCTGGCCCTTGCTGCCCAGGGAAACTCTTGGTGATGGTTTGACAAGTCTTGACGCTCTCTTCTTGGGACGTATGTCTCCAGAAAACTAATTTGTCTTCAGTCAGCACTTTTTAGTCACAATATCTGATGTTTACAGAATATTACATTTATTGAAAACAAGAGCCTCGCACTGGTCTAGGGACGCATTGATAAGGTTATTATTTGGGGCAAGGTGGACATTACAGAGCCTCCAGAGCTTACAGATAGACATAATATGCAGAGAGAAGGCTTGTCAAATGGAGAGAGTTTGCCGGAGAAGAGATGTCACAGGCAGGCATGCTGCTTGTATCACACTGAGCAACAGGTGCAGGTAAGCATGGCAAGCTATTGCCTGGAGTGCAGGGCAAGGTAGAAGCAGGATTGGGAATGTGTGGCATCATACCATGCTGCCTTTGGTGGCCTCTCTCGAACCAAGCACTAACTGAGCTGACATTAACTTATTTTCCCTTTTCCAGGAATGAACACAACATCATCTTCAGCTACAAGTCCAGCAAGTAAGTAGAAAGCAGCAGTTAGCACAAATCTGCAAATTTGTACTGCTGTAGAAATATGGTACAGTTGCCAGTTAATACTTAGTTATATGGTGCTGACAGCTGGAAGCCCTGCAACAAATTCCTTAGCAGCATGCTCTGATATCTATTCAGGTATGTATAGTGTGACAATTAATTTGTGAGCCTTCGTTTTATTAGTGTGTCCTCAGTAAAGGACTGTACCATGACACTGTATTATAATAAGACATGTACAGTACATATACCAGTACAGTATTAAAGATGCACATGCTGTTGTAGTCTGCCTTTTTCTAACTTAGTCACTGATTTTGGCATCCCTCGATATGCTTTTTTTTTTATTTGGTTTTAGTTGTATTAAGTAGAGTTAGATTGTGAATGCTTAGTGTGACAGATAATGAATTTCAGCCTTACTCTGTGTCATCACTGTGATATCCTGCTGGACTGTCTAGGGAAAACAGTTACTATACAGACATTAAGCAAGCAAGACATAGCCATGTGCTCTTTAATTGCATCTATACTCTATAAAACATATCTGGTAGTTTCCTTTAGTAGAAGTATATATGTAGTATTTAATATATGAACTACTTTATATATGAACTGGCTATTGCAATTTCATAGAAATCCTGATGTCAATATCTTTCATCTTTGTAGCAGGGGACGTGTGCAACCCCTACCCTTGTGGAACAAATTTGGCTAAATGTGTTGCTTTAAATACCACTTACACCTGCCTGTGCCAGTATGGATTCTACCATAGGAACAAGGATTGTCACAGAGGTGAGTTGCAAAAGGGCAACCTATATTTTTAGTTACTTCACAGGTGAATTTTTCTTCCCATATCCCTTGTTCTCATGTTATAACTGAAAACATTACCAGTCTGGGAAAGTGACTGCTGAATAATGCCTTGCTTTGCAGACAGCCACTGCTACAATGACCTAGATTGTTATCTCACAAAACAGTAACAGCCAAAGAGGTTAATGTGCTAGGAAAAGAAGGTGAGTTCTCTGTCAGGGGTGCTGGAGATTAAAATGAGTGAAAAGCAGAAAAAAATGCCAGTGTAAACCTGATGTCAGTATTAACAGCTAGGATTTAAAAAGGCCCAAGCCTATGGAGACCTCTGAACCACCGGCTTGATTTTCCCTATTGCTAAACCCTCATTACAGTCCTGTTGAAGTGCATCTCTGAGATGCTGCTAATGGCCAAGTGTGTGAGCAAATGGGGCTTCATTTAAGTGCCAGCAGGCAAGGTTCTCAGATTTATTTGTGAGCCTAAAGAAGCAAGTAGATCCTGAATCACTTTCTCAGATAAGGTGAACCACGTTAGCTGCTTGGTGGCTGCGACTGCAAATTTGAAGTCCTTAATATAGGTACTTTCTCACTAAGTGCTGTAACACCTCAGATGGTGTCTTTTGTTAGCTTCAGGCCATGCTTACAGTTTAATGTTATTCGGTTTCATAGTCTGGCCAGTTTGGTTGAGCCCAGGACCCTGCCTTCTTCCCAGGTAACCAGAGTATATCCCCCATTGTGGCTGAATTTATTGAGCGACCGTTTGTCCCCTACCAATTCCTGCAGTACACAAAAAATTGCACCGATTGATTGATTTCTGCATTTATTTCCCCATCTCTGAAGGCTGGAGAACTCTAAGGGGAAACCTGACTTACTTGAATACTTTCTAATTAATTAATATTCTCTGTTCTCATTCCAGCGAAAATATTCCCAGGGGTCATTACACTGAAAGAATTTTACAGTAGTAGTGTTCAAATTGTAAATTCTGTGCAGTATGAAGAGGTTTTCCGAAATACAACGGAGTTTGTGAGTGATGACTTTTTAAACCTTTTCTGTATATTTAATGCTTTCCTGAATGTCATGGAGGCAGAGGGGATACACGCTGCCTTTAATGTGGAGCCTGGGATAGTTTCACTTAAGAAATCTACTTCCTTCAAAGAATGTTTCACACTATTTTAGACCTATTCATAAAAGAGTTGAATTTTGCCCTCAAATGAGTACATGCATGGCTCTTGCTGAAGTGAAGGGATGTACCTGAAATAAGTAATGTCTGCATTTTTAGTGCCACTTCTATTCTGGGAAGTTCTCACATAAATTGCTCTGTATCTTTCACCATTCCCTGTCCAGAAACCATGGGGCTGAGCGAAGTTTTCCAATCCATTTAATTTTTGATCTCCACTGTTTGCTGAGAGCTCAGCAATACTCAGTGGTATGAGTAAAAATGAACAATTTTTTTTTTAAGAAAGCTATCGTTTCCACACAGCACAAACTTTTCAGAATGACTGTCCAGCAGTGTCTAAATACCTAAATAACAAGCCTCTTGCATAAGCATACCAGTATTAGTATTTTAATGCTATTAGTGAAATGGATATTGCACATTTTGAGCATTCTATGATTATAGATAAAATCTTGTAATGGATTTCCTGGAGAAATAAGATGAACAGTTTAATTTGTACTGCCATGTTGACACAAGTGGATTTGCTTACATTGCTTTCTACAAGTAAGGAAGAAGAGGTATGCAACTCTACCAGACAGCTGATAAAAAAATATTCACCAAATATTAATAAGAATTCATCAAAAATGGTTATAAAATTCTTCATGTTATTATATTGCTTCCTATGAATATTTTATCAGAAAGTAACCAAAAAATTGTCCCTCCATAATATTAAAAAATATTTTCCTCCTTTTTTTGTCCAACATTTTTTCATTACATAGTTGCAGAAGTGCATGATATGCAGCACTAGAATAGATATGTAGTAGTATACAAAAGTGAAAATAGCATAGAAAATAATTTTAATTTTATTACAAAGAAGGATAGTTTATCTTTCATTTCAGTTGATTTAGACATCTTATCCTTTTCTCACAGTGCCTCCTGCTTGTGTGGCAGTTGGAGACAGCTGCCTCCCTCAGTTGTTCCCTGCTTCACACATGATAAGGGAGAGCAGTTACTTTTCTACTGACCACATACAACCCCCAGTGCTTTCATCAGTGCTGTGCTTCTCCCCACAAGATCAACACCTGACAATCCCACTTCACTGCATCTTAGGGACATATGCCATCTGTAAAGATGCCTACTTCTCCCTCTTCCCTCTACTTGTACGTAGGTTGGTACCTCAGGGACTCCCTTTTAAGCAATGAGTCTGCAAGGGAGTATCTGTAGCTCTCCAGCCAGTCAGCCCTGACACATTGCCTGACATTCATTCAACTTGTGTCTCTCCATCCTTCCACTGCTTTCCTATGTTCCCCGTTTTACAGCACCACTCCACTGCTTCTCTTCTGCAATACCTTGCATCGTGGGTGTGACTGATCAGCTTGCTTTATTTGTGCCTGTAGTATCATGTTCTGGATTAAAACTTTACAGCTGAAGCCTCAATGCTCCCTATGATTTTGATCTATGTTTCTGCTCACCTTTAACTCCAATTCATTTATCTTTTACAGTTTGGGGATGCCTTCATCAATTTAACAAGCTATAGACAGACTGTCATTGTGCAAATTCAGTAAGTTTACCATTTTTTTTTTTTTGCATAGTGTGTGCTTCCCACACAACTCACTTTAATCTATTTTCCATGGAGTACTCAGTTCAAGAAAGGATATGGGATGAGTTCAGCTCAGTACACCTCCTGTTAAGTAAGGGCATTCTTTTTGGACTTTTAAAGTTTCTGGGATGCTGGCCCCATTTTTACCCCATGGATTTCCAACAGGTCTGTGAAGTGGGCTGGCTGAGACAGCTCCACAGTGGATCTCCCACTTTTAGCACCATGTAGGATATAGCACTGTGCTATAACTAGCAGTCCCTGTGATAGCTGACGTGTCTTTGAAATTACAACAGTTAACTCTGAAGTTCCTATGAACAGGTTCAACTTGGATTCCTAGTATAATTTAAGAAAGACCCTCATTACAGAAGCTCACTGCATCGCATTGTGCATTGGCTGGTCTCTCTTGATGGCAGTCTGAGTAAAGTTGTTATTGAACGAGCTCTGGTGACTGTAGCTGTGGGCATAGGTCCTTTGTGGATCTAGGTGGACACTGTAAGATATCCCTCTCTGCCCATTCTCATCTGTTCCAGGTTACTGCCCCCAGAGCTCTGCCAGCTTCTCTGTGAGTACCCCCTAACCCACATCAAGCAAAACATGGCATGCTAGCACACACAGCAGTGTAAACCCCTGCAGTGAACCCCATGGATTAAGCAGTTAAGCAGACTGTTGTTCTAGCAGAGTTGTGAGAGCAGTAACTTCTGGAAGAGTGGGTGTGACAAACACATGGGGCACAGTCACAACTTAAGGCACTACAGCAATCTACCACTTTAAGGTATTCGTGTGCATATCTCAGCAGCACAAACTTCAGCTGAAGAACAGCGTGGTCACTGCTGTTCTCCACCCCAGGGAGATTGCTGTCCAGCTGAACCCAACTCAGCTAGCATGTAGTTAGCATAGATACCTCTACATTGCAAACAGACCCTTCTGAATTCATTGCTGTCATACCCTGAATTATCCTTACCATGCTTCAGGATGGGTTATGTCATATTTGGATGACACCACAGGCTGATGAGAGCATGGAAAAGTTAGGGTGTAACAGATGAGGTCCTCCACATTACAGCCAGCTTGAAGTTAGCCCAGTAAAAAAATACCAGTTGCATGCCAACAGCACACAAAACAGTGACGATGTTAGCATTAAATCCAACAGTCTTTGCTTACCAGCTACCTATTTACATCTGGATCTCCTGGAAAGATGGCTGTTAATGTATTCCTAAGCAAGACTTGAACTCATTTTCAGGTGTCTTAGCAACTACCTATATTGTGGGATGAAAGAAGCTAGGGGAGAGAGAGAGGTTTGGCAGAAATCTTCTCATCTTTGCATCTAGCTTGCTATCCGTATAGATTATATAAGACTTTAAAATGATACTATCTGTGCTTTTCAGACCTTTAAATGAAGGCAGAGCTTCTTTTTGGACGAGTGTTACAGTGATGAACCTGTTTACGGAGAACTCAGATGTAGACAATATGACAGTTAGTTCCGCAATAAACAAAGCAGTGGGAACTTCGCCCTATGTCGCTAACTACAGTGGTATGTAATTCCTTACTGTAGAAATAAATAATCAGTAGAAAGAGATGTTCCTATCTTCAAAGCAGGTTAGAACATTTCTGTGTGCAGCAAAGCCCATGAGAGTATAGGCCCTGTTGTTTTTAAGGAGCTGAATGTTCAATCTTAGGTAATTTTGAAGACTCAATCATTCAGTGTTGGGCTTTTTTGTCTCATTAAGACTTTCTACTTCCTGTGTAAAAAAGAGAAGGAAAATACTTATTCACAAGTAAGCAGTGGCATCTTGATTTTAACTTGTTGGGTGTTAAGTGGCTGGAAAAATCGGGGCACAATATATATAGACATATACTCTGCTTCTGAGAATAAACCAGTATTTTAGTGGCAAAATAGGATGAAACTCTCTTTAGACTTCCATAATTAACCACAGTAATTGAAATGAGGCCTCATTGATTAGCTACTGAACTGAGTGATTCATTGGTCTAAACAATAAAGCCTTGCATTACTAAAAGTGTAATACTTGGAGAATGATTTTGTAAATAAAATATGGATTTTTTTTCTCCTTTTTTTTTTTAAAGTATGCTCCTATTTTAAAACCAGCTTTCACAAAAGGCATAGCTTTTAGTTAAAGGAGTCCATTTCATGGCTCATAGCCTGAGTTTGGTCTCTGAAGGTGACCATATCCACCTCAACCATGACATTTCCTGTGTGCTAGTCCTAAATGTGAGGGCAAAACAGAAAAAAACTTGAGAGCTTAGAAAGCACCAGCACAATCATATCCCTCCACTGCATGCCATCCACTGAAGGTTGTAAACTATTGCCACCACTGGAACGTAGATCTAAAGAACAACATGCTGGGCAGAGAGCATGCTAATATTGCTCATGAAATGAGCTGCATGCTCATAATCATTTATATCTATGTAGAACTGTATGGGATCTGGGCCGCACAGCAGTTTTAGCAAAAAATAAGGGAATAGTGCTGGGAGTTTTCTATAGTTTTTTTTAAGGTGAGTCAGAAAGTCAGTGTTCAGAATATGAAAGTACGGGTAGAATTTCCCTCTTCATGGACTGGGGGGCAGGAAGGTTTGGAGGCAGCTGTAGGAGGCCGACAAACAGAAGGTCAGAAGATGGGATGGAAACAGGACCTTAACTGGTAAAGAGCAAGGGAAGGGAAAGGGCTGGTCCAAATACCTGCAGTATTGATGTCCTAAAAAAAGGACTTACCACTTCTTTGTGGTAAATAATTGCTTTATGATTTACTGAGCAAGAGCACTGCTTTCTATGAAATGATATTATTAGTGCCCAGTTTGCTTCCTGACTATTTCTCTTTTAAAGCTACAACCTATTGTGCTGCTTTTAATTGTGATGCCAAAACCACATACTGTGAAGAAGATATGTTTCCAAAATGCACATGCAAAACTAATTTCTCAAAGACAGAATGGGATGAACGTTCTTGTTCAGGTAAGAACCTTGCTATTTTATTTATCCCTGGAAGGCTGACCTGGTTATTCCCTGTCTCAGTCCCCTTTTGAAAAGGGTGCTCTGCAAATGGGCCGACCTCTAAAAATCAGAGAGTGTGTGCCTCATTAAGAAAGTCATAGAAACACATTCTCACGTTTCACTTTAAACACATCTCTAATTCTATTCTGGTAGAATGAACTACTAAAGCCTGAGAAGATTATCACTGAAACCAGTGAGTGACCAACTCTTTAAATGTGTCATTAAACTCTTCGTAAGAATTGAAACCTAAATAGGTAAAGGATGGAACAAACTGAATCCTATATTCACAACCTTTTCTGCTAGGACATATTTTGGGACTAAATTCTACATGTTACCCAGAGGCAGCTATGGAGACGCTGACAGAACTGGAAGTCTCATGATGCATTACCATGACCTGTTAAAGCTTTGTCCCTTGTTGGTAGTTCTAGGATTGCATTATGTGTGTTTAGACAGGTTTTTGTGGGAAGAATGATTTATGTGATTTTTAGGAACTGTTAGTTGTTGGGGTTTTATTTGCTTGTTGGTTTTGAACTTTTTAATGAGTGCTCTGTTTATATTTTGAGCTATCCTCCACAGCCCTGAGATGTACCTTGTTTTCTTCTTATGAAAACTAAAATTTTCACGCTACAGAAAAAAAGTCTAAGATACAAGATTTTAAGAAAAACAACAAATATTGAAAACATTCATGATGAAACCATGAAAGCTGGCTACAATAAAGGCAATGATATGTGATCCAGTGTAGGCTTTTGTGGCCCCTAACCTGTCTAAATCTGATTCAGTTTTAGATCAGTTGCAATACAAAACATCTGCTGTGAGATCAAACTGCAGGTGTATGTAAGATGCAGCCTAGCCAGATTTCCATTCTGATGAAGCTGGATGGTTTAAACGAAGACCATTTAATTTTGTGCTTTTGTATTTCAGTTTCTGTTGTACATAGGTATAGCCCTAAAAAAGCTGTTCTGGTGCTTTGAAGCACCATAAATTTGTGTGTGTTTACAATGCAACTAAAAAAATAAAAGAGGGTGGAATTTTCTCCAATGACAATTTTTTGGGGGCTATCTTCAATTCACTCTGTATTTTTTTCCCTCTGAAAATACAGATTGCAGTAAAGACTGTTCTGCAGAAGAAAACAAGTACTGTGCAAAAGAAAAAGGGGTTCCAATATGCAAATGCATGCCTAACTTTGAAAAGAAGGATGAACAATGTGTATTGTGAGTACTCAGCTTTTTCTTGTGTTCCTGTGTTCTAGGCAAAGATAGGGGAGAAGAACATCTACCACAGGGTCACCTTTGATCTAGAAGAACAGCCTGCAGCTATGTGAATCAGAGAGGTACCTAAGGTGGTTAGCAGGTGGCCAATTTCCCATGGTGTTCCAAGTTATGGTATTTTAACTACTTGGCATTAGTTGTTGGTGTGCACTTATAATACCTCAGAGGAAAGTCAAAGAGATCCAAGATCATCTGTGAGTCAGTGAAGAGGATAAACTACTTCAAGCTTATTTTGTGGGTTGCCCACGTAACCATAAACTATTGCCTCTGAGTAATTGAGCTATGGGAACTGTTATGCCAAAGCATTTAGTAAGTAGCAGGCATTAGATCAAGACTTGCCTCAAATCCCTGGAAAGTTTCCACTGATATCAGTGGAGACTCTGTTTCCTGATAACTTTCAGACCTATGTTACGTTCAATATTAACTTATCATTAAAGAGGAAAACTGTAATGAACACACCTTGCAGAGAAATTGCTGATAAAAGGTGGAAATATACTATTGTTTTGTGCTCATCTGCTTAATGACATCATTCTTTTCCTTCTTTCCCCTTTTTTCTCTCATGTAGTTGTCCAGTGGGCTACTCTGGAGAAAACTGCAAGAACAGTAAGTACAAGAATTTCTGATTTTTAATTACAGCATGGAAAAATACCCAGTAATGTTTAATCTGGCTGAGATAACAGAAATAACAAGTACTAGCCTTTAGGAGTGCCACCATCCTGTATCGACAGCAGTAAAATGTTAGGAAAAAAATGAGAGAAATGCCACTGTGGCCTGGAAGGGAAAATCCTTCTTGAAACTGATATTCAGACAGACAGTAGCATTTCCTCTAATGGCCTCTGCATTAAGTCCAGTAGTCGTTAGTCACATAACACAGGTTATTTGATAGAAAACATTTAGTACTCATCTAAAGACATGCAATGCTGAACTCAGCACCACTAATGAATTATTTTCTCCTGTAATTAATCACTTCCTCTATTAAAACATCAGTGGATTACACTCATTTGAAATGTTTCTGCTTGAATATCCAACCACTAGTTCTTGTTTGCGCTTTACCTTGCAAGCAAGCACTGCACAGTATCTAGTATTCTATACTGGTGAAGACATGATGGCCCCAACTGTGTTAAACCATAGCTGTAATCATCTGGTCAAGCTAACCAGACTGTCCTTCCAATGCTTTCTCGCTTTTCTGAGTCAGTTTTGCAGCTTTCCGCTGCACCTTCTCCAGTTTCCACCATTGTATAGATTAGGAGAGGACATTCTTCATGCCTTCTAGTGTTTGCATGTGCCTGAGCTCAGAACATCTAATACAGTCAAAGGCAGGTTGAAAAATGAACAGTTATGGTTCTTCACTTCTCAGAACTCCTTTGGCTTTATTTGAGCAAAAGGTATATATATCCTCATGTGGCCCTTTGAGTCTCACACTGCTGCATTCTTAAACTTATACATGTTTAACATACCTGTGTCTGCAGCTATGAGATCTTCAAGGGTTTTCTTCTGGTTTTGCCTAGAAGTTTTTGAGATTGCCTAATAGTAGTTGTAAGTGCAGCACAAAGAATCTTGCCAGCTGTTAATGTTTGGCAGAAAGCACATTTTTCATCACACGGAACATATTTTTCTGGAGAAAGTTTTGGGAATTTTAAGGCCTTTTTCGTAAAGCAAATGAAAATGCTAAGTCAGCACAAAATCCACACATTGTGAATTTAAACATGAATTTGAGTCCTGCTAATAATAAACACCATCGATAGCCTCATCTTCTCCATACGGCACTTGGTGGGTACTGATGTAAAAAATTTGCGGAGCAATAAACAAGGATACTTTACCCATGTGTTTGGCATAACGTTCTTTTGAGAAATTGTATTCCCTGTTGTCTTGCTGTATGCTCCTATGATTACATGTGCTGGATTGTTCTGGTGGTAATGGCACAGTTGGTGGTTTTATGTTGTGTATCTCCAGCATAGGCATTCAGTATACTAAATGGCAGAGTCATAAATCCAGGCTGGGATCTTGAAGTAGGTAACACCAGTAAGGTTGGGTGGCTCAAGAGACTGTCTTACTCTTCACACCCTTATCTTGAAATTATGCCCTGCAGGACACAATTCTCCTTTTTTTTTCCACTTACCGTGGCTATGCAGAGCTAAGACTGGGTTTTAGTAGCAATTCCATTCACAGTTGAAGGAAGATACAGAGAATGCAGGTCTTCCTCCCTTAGTCACGCTGGTTATGCAGCAAGATGAGTGAAAATGAATTTTCCTTGCCAAACATTTATTCACATATGGGATATTTCTGCAGTGTTCATAGTGCCACATAACAGACATCTCAAATCAGTGTGCCTGAAGTGCCTAGAGCATGGGAAGAGCCTATTTGACACCTAAGTATGTATTTTAGCAGCCATACTAGTTTAAGCAACCCCTATGCTCTCCCAGGACAGTTGTTCCTGTCCCTCAGCTATACTGGAACAGCGATGTGTGAAGCTGTTCAGTTGCATGGGATTAGGAACCTGAGCTGGGATCAAGATAGCCATCCAGAAGAGGTGGTCTTTAATGTAGATCAGTTCCTTCATTTACATCTTTCTGTGTCCACAGACAGTTGTACTGAGACAGCACCTGGAGCCTGGGAATGAATAACATTTTCTTTCCTTCTTTCCTTCTTTCCTTCTTTCCTTCTTTCCTTCTTTCCTTCTTTCTTTCTTTCCTTCTTTCCTTCTTTCTCTCTTTCTCTCTTTCTTTCTCTCCTTCTATCCTTCTCTACCTCTCCCTCTCTCTCTTTCTCTTTCTCTTTGTCTCTATCTCTCCCCTTCCTTCCTTCTTTCTTTCTTTCCTTCTTTCTTTCCTTCTTACTTTCCTTCTTTCTTTCCTTCTTACTTTCCTTCTTTCTTTCCTTCCTTTCTTTCTTTCTTCCTTTCCTTCCTTCCTTCCTTCCTTCCTTCCTTCCTTCCTTCCTTCCTTCCTTCCTTCCTTCCTTCCTTCCTTCCTTCCTTCCTTATAAGAAACAGGACTTGGTTTGCAGTATTTACCATGAGTTTTCAATTGATGTTTTCTGTTTGTTTTTTTTTTCCAGATAGTGAACTCATCCTTATAATAGTGGGTACAGTGTTTGGAGCAATTATCCTGAGTTTAGTGATAGCAGTCTCTATTATTTCAGTAAGGTAAGATTATTTCTGACAATTTAATAGAAGCTGCATTGCTGCATGTTCCTAGAGAACTAAGAAATTTAGAGAGGGGTAGGGCTGTGAATGTGGTTGTGTGCCTAGTTGGGCAGACAAGTTCATTTAAGTCATATAGCCATTACAATTTGGTTTTGCCTGTGTGCCCTCTCCAGAAGTATTTATTCTCTTGCTATGAATCTACCATGAAAGCCTCAGCCAAGACTTTCAAAATACACACCTGAGCCATTAACCCTAGTGCTGCCCTAGCCAGTACTGGTATGGCATCTGGATGAGACTGAAGAAGGATGCTGATATCAGAAGACTGTGTGGCCCAAATTCAGACCCTCTGCAGGTTTCCTTGCTAGCACTTCAGGTCAAGGCCTGGCATGCCCCTTTCAGCTCAATACAGGTGGCATTTCCAGCCAAGCATCTCTGTAAAGCTTGCTATTCCTGGTTTACTGGAAAATTCCCAATTGCAGTAGCACCTCCTCACTTCTCTCCACACAATAACTATAGAAACGCTTAAGCAGCCTCTGCCTTTGCTCTTGGCAGTGCCCAGGTAAAAATGCCTATAAGACCACCCATAGCAGGCACGGCTCACCAGCAGGTGCACAAGCTGGTGCCGAGTGTGTGTGCAATGTATGGACTTCTCATCACAGGCAATTCAAATGCATTGAGTGTTCAACTTTGGCTGCAGGCAAGAAGGCAACTTTTCTGAACTGGTCCTAATGAATGCCTCATTTCTTCCTCTGAACCATGGTGGTCAAGGAAATTTCTTCACTCTAGGAACTAGTTGAAAGAGGCCAAAGTCCCCCTCTGTCTCTCCTAGCACCTTAGCCCCATCTATGATAAGAGATTCCAAACTTTGCACTCTGTCATTGATAACAAGGGTTTTGCAATAGGTATGCTAGAAAAATCTGTTGTGTGTTTCAGAACAGGACTGAGCATTCAAAATAAGATGGAAGTGGATAACTCAGTAAGTTGGACTTACTCAATAACTGAGGCACACTAAAAGGTCTTTTCAAACCTCCTTTGTTCTTTCTTTTCCCCTGAAGAGCCAAACACAAACAAGATCCAGAGAAGAAGAGCCTGATAAAGTCAGGATATTCCAACTCAAATACCTTTGATGATAGACAGACCATGATGTTCCCCAGAGTCCAGACCACTTCTGGCCATGCAAACCCAGGATATCAGCCAAACAACCCATATGAGATGCATTTCCCAAATAGAGGTCGTTTTCCACAGAGGGATTATGATGATTTGGTAAGTGTTTCACGTGTCTCCCTATGGGAATTCTATTCCTGAACTGTAGACTTGTGGGCTACAGATATTGTTGGAACCTAAACTCCACTCTGTCCATCCTCCCTTGATCTAGAAGGTCAAAGTGATTATAAAGGCAACGAAACAACTGTAGCTGCAGCTGAAAAAATTTCCCTAATACAGAGATCAGCACTCATTAAGACCTTTCTAAAAGCCCCAGTAGTCATCCCTGAGTCACCAGAGGGATATGTGAAAAGCAAGGGTCAAAGCAACAGTTTGGTTGCCCAGTGGTCTGCTGGGTCGTAGGACATTCGTCTGCATTGACTGAACACATCCTTCAGCACCGACGCGCATGCAAGCATCACAGGCTGTTGCAACCTGTGCTTCTTTTAAGTCAGTTGTAGTGTCAATAGGTGCTGCAGTGGCAGTTCCCAGCTGCAGCCTCATGCAAGATTCACAGTCAGCTTAAGCTGGCACAGCTGCCCAGAGTGTCGGTGTCCTCCCACCTGCGCTGCCACTGCCTAGTTCACAGCAAGAGCTTCTGCAGTTGCTGCACCATTGCAAAGGGGTAAAGTGTAAAGTGCCATGAAGAAGCTAGCACAGCTTTTGCATTGATATAGTCCAGAGGAGCCTGTTCAGCAGAAGTGTGTCACTAGCTGGAAGGTGATGTTTTGAAAAAACTGCCTGTTTTATCCTTGAACTCTGCAGGGTTGCTGCGGAGGGAGCCAGGGCTTGAGAAGTACTGTGCTGTGATATGATTGATTTGCTGGGTTCTGCATGCATGCAGTAAATGTAAAGCACATTGTCCATTCAAAACTCATTTAAATGACATTTTAGCTCCACCTCTGCGGTGCAAGAAACTACCCCTGTTTAGTGAAGAAAACCTGTGTAATTGTAATACACGTATGTGTTTTGCAGAATTGAGGCCTAAACCATGACAGAAGCAACACAGAAACCTGATGTTTAAAAAACAAAAAACAAAAAACCTCTTTTGAAAAGCTGCCAATTAAGAGAAGCAAAACATCTATTTAGTTAGTTGATTGATCAGATTCACATGGATTTTGTCATTTCTCACTTTCCGAAGACATCAACTTTTCACTGATTAGAATTTGCCTATAGAATGCATTTGGTTTTCCTTGAGGGCTAGTGTGTTCACTTACAGAGAGGGCTACCATGTGCTCAACTATTCTGAAAAAGGAGCTTTCTGACCTAGAGCTACTCTTTATTTCTCTTCTTGTCCAAATTCTGTGTAGTATGAAATATCACAGGAGCCTGAGGGCTTCAGGATGAGGAGCAGATACTAAGTGACCAGAGCAGTAGAAGGATGGACGACCACCATGACAATGGGTCAGACCAAAGAGTTTCACAGCCTCTCACCAATGCAGTTACTTCAGCAGAAAAGACAACAAAGTCCATAACCCCAGATTATCTGAAGATTTTCTAAAGGAAGACCCCTGCTTGAAAGAGATCTTCGACAACTCTCTGAAATAAGGGGAAAATGAAGCAAAGGGTATGGAGAAGAAGAGGACTTCTAAAAGAACTAATGAACTCCAATAAACATCAGACTTCTTTCAGGAGGCCAGTATGTTGTCAAGGGAGTGAGTGTAGACAAGATACCCTGCTGTTTTTCAGTTCTTCTGGAAGATGGAAGATGGCAATGTGTGTGATGCTGAAAAATGTCAGCGTGTGTGATGCTGAAAAATGTCAGCACACAGAGATTTGCCTGTATTTGGGCTCTCTCCATTTCAGCAGAAGGCAGCCTGCATGGCTTTAGGCACATCAAAACTGTTCTTCATGAGAACATAACCTTTTTCTCTTTACTATATCAGATACAGTCTTTTTCCCCTCCTCAACCCTCCCCATTTCCTATCTGAAAGCATTCAGTTCAGATCTCTGCTGCCATGCCTTGTGTGAGACAAAGGTACTTGTCTGACCTTTTATGCAGCCTTCCTTCCCAATACAATGACAAGAGACAGTATCTTCAGACAAACACTATTGTTCTCCATCTTGCACAACTGCATTGATTTTACATTCTCAGCTCCTGTGGAAAGTGTTAGCATTTTTTTTCTCTTGCACTCTTTATGTTTTGATTGAATTATTTTAAGGTTTTTTGTTAGTGGTTTTTTTTTTTAATTTCTTACATACACTCAATGAATCTGTCTGTAAAAGAATCCACATTTTACCATACTTTACTGAGTATGCATTATCTATTGACTAGCATTAACATTTCCTTATATATATTTTATATATATATGCACAAATATGTACATATATTTATAGACTAAGTTCATTTAAAGCATCATTTAATTCCATGTTATATTTTGTGTTTTGGTTTGTATATATGCAGATTAATTTTTCCTATTAAATTTTATTGTTTCTCAGGACCAAGGCTTTCTTGTGTTGCTGCCCAGTGGTGTAAATGTTTTTTTTTTTTTTACAACTTCAGAGACTATTTTATGTTAAAACTTGTGCAGAGTTTAGACATAGTGGTTGCACCAGCACCCACCTTTCATTCAGAGGTTCCGATCAGAAATATTAAATCTTAATGAAGCTAAAAAGTTTATTGTTGTAAGTCTGGCACCAATTTTCTGTGATCATTTTCGGTGGGAACTGGGTAGTTAGTGCAGCTGAGTCTCCTTTGAAAATGCTGGGCAAGGCGCTCTCTGTGATGGCAGCTTTGTGCATACGGGTCTGTTAATGTCACGCAGCTAAGAAAAGAAGTGTCTTTCAGCTTAAATTACAAGTTTGGAGCCAGTGGTAGAGAACACTGTATGTGGCTGTAGAGTTTACCAGGATGTGTATGCAGATGGGTTGTTCCAGTGCTCCCAGTGATCAAAACCAGCTCCCATTTGCCAGTTATGTGGTTGAAAACTGGGAACTAAGCACTCCTGCTCTTTCTCATGTGGTTTCTCTAGCAAAAGAAGAGAGATGCTGCTTTCTCTGAACTGCCTGCGATGAGCAGTAGCTCAGAAGTAGCCGGGTGAGAAAAGGTACAATTTTCTCTCTGTTGTTTTCTTGGGATTTCACTGTTTCTTTTGTCCAGTTGACCCTGTCCCCTTTGCTGCTGTCACCTGGCTGCGCAGCGCCTGTAGGAGGCCAGGTTCTGGTGGCTTTAGCCACTCTCCACTGGCTCAACATGCACAAGGCGACCTTCACTCCCTGTGAGTAGGGCTGGCTGGATTTAGCTATTCATGATACCTTGTTCAAAGGATGGTAGAGATTTGGTCTTATTTTCTTGACTTTTCTTCTGAGAGTACTCACCTGTGAGGAGCAAAGCAAGGCTGCCCTTAACACAAGAGGCAGACAGGCCCCGTCCTTCCTCCAGCTAGAAAAGCCCTACAAGGAGGACCAGCTCACTTCCCCAACAGTTTCATTAATGTATGGCCACCCATGCCTGCTGCCCCCTTCTTTTTCTTTGAGCCTTGTGTGTCCCTACCATTCTCTCAGTGAAGGAGATGCTCCCTGCTTCTAATCCCTCTGCTAAGTCCTTTTCTTTTCCCCCTTTTCCTGATTTTTCAGCAGCAGGAAAAGGTTCTGCTGCCAGCAGAACACTCTGGGGAGTTTGCACACAGTGAGGCACTGAAAAACAAGTGGGATACAGGCAGAACAAATAGCAAAAAGTTGAGAAGCTCAGTGTAGACTTCTACTTTGTTCAGCCAGAGACTTTTGCTTGGATCCCCCCTCCTCCCCTTCTTTGTATGACAGACTGAAACTCAGGGTTAGCTGGAGTCTAATAAAAAGATTTCTATATATTAAGAGTAATAGCCCACACATCATGGTCTTTCATTGGTAAATAGTCTGGTTCCATCAGCTTACTGCAGTGTCCTTAAAATACATGTAACAGAACCTGCTACGGAGGCACATGAAGAGACTTTTAAATGTTCTATCTTACTCTTTCTCAAAGTAATAGGGGTTGGAAATACAGCTGAAATCTCAACGATAAACAAAACTTTAATGCAGTAAAGCTTTATTGAGGGTATGATATCTAGACCTTTGCCGTCATTGATAATAAAAGCAGCAAATATGGTCAGGTGTTGGCGTCATTTAGCTGCAGAGGAATTTTCATTGCTCTAGTTCAAAGCTAATTTCTGCAACTGCAACCAGTTCTCATTTAGCCTGTGCTGGGGAGGGGCTACTGTAAGCCTGCTACTCTTGAGCATTTCAAAGACTGCTACAAACAGCTATTTTATCTGGACTGGAATTCTGTACCAAAAGGGCAAACTCTCAGATATTTCAGTTCTCTTTGGCTATTAGCAATGTGTGATTCTGTTGCGAAATGTGATCATGGAAAATAGTTCTTTGTGGTGTTTTATGACCGCTGTTGCTTGGCTCGTGCGTTGTTTCAGCTTCCCATCCTTCAAAATCCAGCTGGGCATGGGAAAGGGAGCTAAGTGCGACCCTCAGCCGTTGGTGTGAGAGAGGACATGCCTGCAGACAGGGTGAGAGGCTTCAGGGAAGTGCCACAACTCATTTCCCGTCCTGGGATCTCCCATCCATCTGCTCCCCCGAGGTACAAGGTGTCCTGCTGGCACATAACCCACAGAAGATGTGGAAAGATGGTGCCACTCAAGTCTGCCACCTACTTTTGAGCAAAAATTACACCGCAGAGATTGCTTGGCGCATCTACCCAGGGTGTACTAAAAAGTGCTAAATGAGTTGAGGACAGGGGTTTCCATGGTTATAACACATACTTGTATGGGGGTGTTGGGTTATAACCCCATATCGCAAGCAAGGCAAGCTTAGCACTGCCTCACTCATCTGCCGCTCCTGGGAGAGGAGTACTGTTGTTTGTCAAGTCTGGCAGCTGCCAAGTCATCAATTGCTATTTTTTCCCAGTTTCCCACTTTCCCCCTTATTTTTAGCCCAGTAATGTTCCTGTTTCAAAGCCTTGTGCCCGGTGTTTGCCAATGGAGCAGTTTTGCTTATTAAGGCTTCCCAGGAGGATTAAATTGACTTGTCCCAGGTTTTGGGGGTTTGAGCTGAAGATACTGATTTTTGCAGAAACTAGTAAAAAAAATCCCCAAAGCCAACCCTAAAAGCCCAAAGAACAGGGTAGCCCATACAACATGTCAGGTCACAATTAAACAGGAAATAAATGGGGCTAAAAATAAGAATCCATAAATTGCCTTGCAAAGAATACTCTAACTGTTGATAAAAGGCTCTTTAAATATATCAAAGCCACAAAGGCAGCTAGGAAATCAGTGGGAACGCTGATGACAAGGGTATGAAAGGGGCAGATGGGGATGATGAAGATGTAGCAGAGGAGCTCAGTGGTTTCTTTGCGGCTGTTTTTACTGCTGAAGCTATTGCGGAGCTTTCCACATCTGCCACACTCTGCAGTGGATCAGCCAGAGGAGCCAGAGCAATTAGAAATAAAAAGGTAACATGGAGTAAAGAGGTAACAGGAGTAAAGGAAAGTAAGGGAAGTGACTAGGTAACAGGAGGTACAAGGTCAAGTGGATGAAGTGGTTGTTAGTAAGTGACCAGGACCAGGCGACGCTGATCTGGGGGACCCAAAAGAGCGACTCAGCCCAGCGGTTCGGGGGGCTGTGGTACCCAGTTGTGTTCCCAGGCACAGCCAGCCCATCACACCCCATAGACTCACTGGGACGCCGTGAGCCATCTTGGTGAGTCTCCGAAGCCATTGACTCCGGGTGGCAGCCAAAGACCCACCAGAATTTGGGGGTATGCAAACTAGAGGAGGTCAACATAAAGCAGACAGAAAAAAAAAGTACTTTACAGGCTTAGGTGGTGAACTTGTTGCCACAGGGGGTTGTAGATGCTGGAGCAGAGCCTGGGGCTGGATGGCTCGCCTGGGGCTGCATGGCTCACCTGGGCCAGAGGACATTTCTCACCTTCTGAACTCATTGACCTGCTTTATTCAACAGCAGCAGGGGCTGAAAGCTGATGCCTGGGGTGCACGTACGTAGTGTGTCTTGTATGCCCTGATTGTGGCCATGCTGTTCACAAACGGTGGAAAGGCAGGGTAAGGTGCTGTTCATCAGGCTCTTTAGTGTTTATGTAAAAGCAGCCTCATAAAAGAAACAAGGGGAAATTTTTGCAAGCAGACAACTCAAAAAATGCAAAATGCTTCCTGCTTTCGAGCCCAAAAGGTGCTGCCTTTCACGTGCAAGCTCCAAACAGCAACCTCTGGAGAGCAAGTTTATGCCTCTGCTCTCTGCAAAAAGCAAACCAAGACCGCCAGCTCCAGCCCTCCCTCTCCTGGTGGAAGCAAAACAGCGTGTGAAGGAGCTGTGCCTTACCTGCTTCTCTCTGTCCCCAAACCCCGGGCAGTGTCCCCAAACCCCAGCACCCACCAAGGTGGGCGATATCAAAGGGAGCAGAGAGAAAATATCTGTCCAGTTGCTGGTCCAAACACAGCAAAGAGAGCTGGGAGACTTGCAGGGACAAATAAGGTAGAAAAGGGAAAATAGGGCACTGAGAGGAGTAAGAAATTTTGCCCATGATGCCAGAGGGCTGTGGAGGGACCAACATTGCTTTTGGTGGGCATCTATGGCAACCTATCATTTTCTTCCTTTTTTTTTGTCTGTTCTGAAACACTGATACCTCTGGTAGCACCTTGAGGGACATTTGTCCCAGCTGTTTTCCCAGTTTAGTCATTGCTTTGGCAGTGAGTTTCCTAAAGTGACATTAACAGCTTCCCAGAGTAACGTCCATCACATCTCGGTGGGGTGGGAAGGGCAAGGAAAGCTCTCAGCCCTCCTGAGGTGGCTCCTCTAGACCCTCGCCAGTGTCATTGCTGCCTGCCCGTGCCTGCTGACATGAGCCAGGATCAACATTAGGGAATCTTTGCCCCTCCTTTAGTCATGGATAGCTGGGTGTAGCTGGGGAAAGAAAGTCTGCTGCGTAAATGAGACTTTGGAAAAGAGGCTTTCTCTGATGTCCATTATATATAGAGATCCTTTTAAGGGGTAAATCAGCCAAAAATTTTAAAAAATGTTTCATATCTGGAACAGTCAACGAATTCGAGAGGTTATTATAGTGCGAAGGTACTTAATTCCCTCTCAAGCAGGGGAATGTTTAAATTGGTGGGAATCAGGGGTCAAATCCAGGCAGGTATTTCAGTGCCTAACTTGTACCACCTTTAATGGGAATAAGGGTCCCCAGGGAGGAATTGTGGACCTGGGTCTATAGATCATGCCTATAAATGAAACAGGACTTGTGTTGCACATGTGTAACTGTACATTATTCTTTTCAAAGCAAGGTAGACTTCGTCATTTCTCAACTCTTCTGTCCTTCTAAAGATGGTTGGAACAGAGTCTGCAGCAAAGCTCATGCTGGGCAGAAACTGTTTGCCTGAAAAATAAGCAAAAACTCAAGAGTCCAGTGACTTATTTCAGATAGTGATTAAATAGCCAAGCGTCAACTGAGCTTTGAAAAAGCTACATGGGGCAGTGGGAGGCCCGAACTGCACAGATCCAGGGTGAATTTCTTGGAAAGCCGTTTGTACCTCCGGTGAGCTCTGCTCGCCCGAGTGCTTGGGACCTGGGCTTTTCCTCCCCTCAGTGGGAATTTTGCCAGAGATTTCAGTGGAGCTGAACCTATATGGCTCTACCTGCTGGCGTATTAAATCATATTTAATGATGCTTCCCCCACATGCATGCATATGAAGGGAATCTTTTTGGGCTTTCCATTCCACTTGGATTTTATGAGAAACCCTCTGCTAGAGGCGTGCGGTAAATGCTCCTGGCTTTTGTGGCTCTCCCGTAGTCCTAATCAGAATGGTTCCAGTTTATTTGGGGCAAGATGTGCAGGAAGAGAAAATATTTCTTAGTACATCGTGCAAGGCGGTAGGGATGGACCCTTCAGGCTATCAAACCCTCTGCCGCTCCCTCCTCTCCGCGACTTGGCAGAGTCCCTGGCCACAAGATGGAGCTGGCTCTTTGCAGTTGCAGGGCAAGCCACACAAAGGCAAAACCTTTCCATGAGCACATTTTAATTGGGGCTAACCATTAACCGAGAATACAGGCAGGTTTCCAGTGAGCTGCTAATTTTTAACCCTCTCCTGTGTCACAGCCTTGTGCATCCGCATGCATCCCTTTGATGGCACGCTCCTTAACTCTGGGGATTGGGGCATATTTTTCGGGGTAGCCTGTGGCTGGAGACATCCGTTACCCATTTCAGTTCAGCACATCAGTGAGACCCTCATGAAAATAGCCTCTTAGGCAGCCAAGAGCCCCCCAGCCTGCTCCAGGAGCCATATGAACACCAAAACTTGCCAGGTTTGGTCTGGCTCCATCGCAACTATTTGAAGGACGCATGCTTGCGCACCTTAGGGGCACGAGGAAAATCTCCGCTGTGTACCTGTCTTGCTTTGCAGCCCAGCAGCTCCAGGCATGGGCTTGCACAGAGATTTATTCTGAACCCTGCCTTTTTTCATGCAGGAGAGAGACAAAACTTGGCAAGAAGACCTTAAGTGCCGTTCTCTGCTTCCCAGCGTTATTGCAAAGCTTCCCCTCAGCAGGTTGGGAGTGGTAGCATTGCTCTTGAGTAGCTGAGAACAGAGGTTGATCCTCAGATGGTAAAAATAGATATTTTTCTATCTATTTTTATAGCAGGCAGCAGCAACATGAGCTGCATCTTTAGCCAGAGGAGAGCACATGCTCTTTAAGGAAGGATGAAATTCATGATTGTAATTTTTTGGCATGTGATTGCAGCCTACTACTGACATGGGTTTTGTGTGAATTGGAATTTGTTTTTAGCTTCCATGGAAAAAGCAGGAGACAAACTTTTTGCAGAGTTGTGAAAACCCCAGCAGCCAGGCCTGTGGGCTGGCTTGTGGGGGGAAAGGCAGCGTGGGGACAGCAAAGCCGCCCTGAGCCCACGGCGTGTGCCTCTGCGCTCCCACTTCCCACTGTGGCACAGCCAGGAGGACCCAGCAAACTGCACAGTGAGGAAATGGAAAAGAAGAGAAAGTGTTTTCCTAATACAAGAACTGTTCATAACACAGTGGAGATCCCCAAGGTCCGAATGAGTTTGCGTTTTATTTCACAGCCCTGATCTGACCCCCCAGCTTGACCCCAGCTCCCTCCAAAACTCCCTTGTATTAAAACCATAAGTCAGCCCAGCTTGGTTATCATCTGGTTCCTGTTTTGCCCATCTTTTGTTGTAAGAAGAGCTGTTTGGACCAAAGGACGGAGGGACATTCAGGACCTGCTGCACGCCGGCGGTGCCCAAGGCCAGGCTGCATCTGGATTCCCCTTCCAGCCACCACCAGCTTCATTGGGACTCCTGGAAATGGGTAATCTCAGCTTGTCTTTCTGGCACATGAGAAAGCTGCACTTGAGATCCTATGGCTTCTGAACTGACTGCAGATACGGTTGTTGAATGAGCTATGTCCAATAGTGAGGTTATCATGAGTTATATCCAGTCAGAGGATGTCTCTTCCAGCTGGAACCGCTAGTGAGTAGCAAACCTAAACTTAGGCCATGGAGTCTAGAAATCGGGGAAAGTTGGAGATGTCCCAGGATTTTACTGCAGGATCAAGGCAACAGTTTGTGAAACATTAAGGCTGAGGTGGAGTGTCAGTACCCTGAAACAGGCTGTGACCATGGGCCAGGGCTCTGGGACTGGCGTTTTGCTCAGACTGGTGCAGAAAGAGGGGTCATTGTTGAAAATCTAGAACCTTGTCAACGCCATGGCAGACATCTAGATGTGACTCTCATGTTTTTATCCACCCTTCCTGCCACGAGGAAGATATGACAATGAAAACCTATCTTTAAAACACCCAAAGTATCTCTGATAAAGCAATTTATTTGTTTTGACTGATAATAAAACAGACAAAGAACTGACGCACAATTGCATTGCTTGCAAATGCATGCCTAGGTCAGATACACTGGGTTTATGTCTCGCTTCGACTATTGCTTTAAAATGCAAGTGATAAGCAAGCAGGCACAAAGATCAGGCCTTTCCAGTCCCGGGGGTTTTCCTCTCTGTGTTCCAGCAGGACTGTGCAATGATAGCCCAAAACCCAAGATCAATGTCAAAAGACATGGACAGCGGTGATGGCTGTTCCTGGAGATCAAGAGTGACTTTGTGGCAGGTCATCCTTTTACAGTCCCCAAGAGATAGAGCCCTTCTTTGGGTTCCCATCACCAAATTGTGGTGCTGCATCAAACTCATCTTTCACTGGCTTATATGATCCCTTTGTTCTTAATAATCTTGTTAACACACGGGCACTGAAAGGTTTTTTCTCAGTCCCTTATTCAGCACAAGGGAAGCCCAGGAGGAAGATGAAAGGCTTATCTGGTTTTGTACGTGGAGGCAATCTTTTTTTTGGGCGTCTGCTGTCACCCCATTGCTGAATCCGGAAAAGCAGCCAGCACACATTGGTCCAGCACCCTCATCACAGGTAAGCAGGAAAGATTAATACAAACACCCTCTCTGGGGACCTCATTTCAGGCCACACATTGCTTCTGCTGGTGCTTCGTTTCTTGATCTGCAGCCGACCTCAGGGACGCAAAGCTGCTTGCTCACTCCGGAGCTCAGCAGCTCACCCTGTGGTGGGTGCATTTCCCACGTTCAACCATATTCAACCACCACAAAGTCCCCCTTTTGAGGTTACAGCCGCTTGCTTGGTCATTAGTGCAATTGCATCCCCTTTTTAGCTGCGTCGGGGGGCAAGAGCGCAGCACTGGGTTTGGAGAAGGGTGTTAACGTTGTTCTCGTCGGGGAAGCCGTGGCACTTCCTCCCCTGTAGCTCTGCGGGGTCTTTCCCTGTAGAGCACTGGGCCCACACCGTGGTCTGTGGATCAGCAGTGCTCTACTGGGATGAGATACACAGCCTGTGAATCTGCAGAGCCTTCACAGGGGTTTGGGTTGAAAAATACGATCATAAAGGTACATGACTGATGGCAGATGTTGAGTACCGACAACAGCCCACGGCTCAAAAAATGTGTAGTAGCAGCTCCTGGCCTTCCCCCTTCTCTCAGGGGTTTCTCGTGGGGGCTGTGTGGCAAGGTGAGGTTGGGCACGGCGGGCACCGGGTGCTCGTGGCGATGCCGCAGGCGTCCGCAGAAAGTGAGGGCAGGCGCTCGACCTCGCCTGAGCCCGGCTAAATATAACCGGTGGCTAATGAGGTCCTACGCCTCGCCTGGCTCCAGTCCCACGGCAATACCTTCCTTCTGAAAGTCGTCCCCCTCTTCCTCAAATCCTCTGCTCTGTCGGGTCTCACAAGGTGGTTTTCATGCCTCTGAGTAGTTTCCTCCCCTGTGACCCTGATTTTCCTTTCTCCCTCTTGCTCATTCACCACTTGCCTCTCTGCATCTGGTCCTTCCCGCAGCGCTCCCCGGGCAGCACCGCAGGACACAGGGACAAGGGATGAAGGATGAGAGATGAGGGACAAGGGATGAGGGTCTCCCTTTTCCTATGACCAAGGTGATTAACGCTCTCACACACAAGCCTATCTATGTATGTTTGTACATGTGGTTGTGTCTCAGGGTACTTGGGCGCGGCCAGAAGATCTGAGAAGGTACTTCTATGTCTACATGAGGCTTCTCTGGGTGCTAAGGCATTTTATCTCATGCAAATGTAGGATCTGCATTTCATTTTTTTTCTCTTCACAGAGAAAATTTTCACCAAAAATACGCCGCAGAGGAACAACCCGCTCTGAAGTCCCCGCACACCATGTCTTGCATTTCCAGATCAGTCACAACGTGGCCAGTATTACTTTTATTATTAATAAAGGGTGACGGGCTCCACCTTATCGGGCTCTTGGGAGCAGCCTGTAGGTCACAGCCTGGCCCATGCATCATGTTCCTACCACAGCAGATGTCTTGGTGAGGCATTCAGCGATGTGTTTGCACCGGTTACAGGCAATACCCTTGTGATGCTCCCACAGCCACACCACGAGTTACTCTGGTTTAGCGGCACCAGGACAGTTAAAACATTTCAACTTCTGTAGGTGGGTGTTTGCTAAGACAACAAATAGTCACTTTGAACCCAAACCTGGTGTCTCCCAGGGGTACGGAGAGGCTGAAGAAATCAGTGAAGTTTGTGAAAGCAGCGCTGGAAATCAGTGCAAATGAGAGGAAATATCGGCATTACAGTGAGTCGCTTCTTTCTGAGAACCGTGATGCAACGTGTTGCATCGAGGGCATGTGTTTCAAGCATAATCTAATGGTCAGATTTAGTAGACATTACAAGCAGCATGAAGGTCTGCAGGCCATGGGTGGTTAACTGTTACTATAAATTGCCTTCAAAATCAGTGATCAGCTCTACGGTTGATTTATGATTTCTTTTAAAAACAGAAAAGAGAGAACAGAAAGCTCCCCAGCAACCCAAACACAATCATAAACCTGCTGTTTCCTTTAGATCTGAAGCGTTGCTGCCCCATCGCGATAGGGACAGGCGGTGGGTGTGTGGACAGTGCCAAAAAGCCAGCAGACAGGGCAGCGCTGCCCACATGCCCTTGCCCAGGGAGCCCTTTAGCAGATGGACGCAGTTTGTTTGCACAGAGAAAATCCCTGAAGCGGGAAAATGCCACGTACGAGCGGCCACTGACCCGTGGGGAAACGAGGGCAAGCCCTGCTGTGAGCCTGGAGGAGGGCACGCGTTGTTTGTGTGCCTGTTGGGTACATACGCATGTGTGTTGGTGCGTGTGTCTGTGTGCGCTGTGCACGTCGGCGCGCAGGTATGTGTCCGCGTGTGCCCCCGTATGTGCCTCTCTGTGAGTGTGTCTGGGAAGGTATGTACACATGCGTGCGCACGCGCATGCACCTGTGTGTGGGTGTCCGTGTGCAGGTGTGCATATGCGGGTGGGTGTATGCGTGCGCGTGTATGAGATGTGCATGCGTGTGCATACGTAATGCGGGCATGCACACACGCGCGTGTGTCCACAAATGTGGGCGTGTGTGCAGATGCAGTGTGTGTGTGTGTGTCCACGCACAGGCATCCACACGCGTGCGTGGGCCAGGCC
>NW_010557304.1:1736-2746 GCF_000687285.1 Phaethon lepturus | reverse complement strand
TTGCCTCAACGGTCGCCGGCCCCAACGGTCGCGGCCCCCAACGGTCTCTCACCCTCCGGCGCCCGGGCCCTCCGCCTGCTGCGAGCCCTGCGCCGCAGGCCCCGGCGTGGAGGAAGGCTTTGCTCTTTAATCCCTTTTCTCTCGTTGAGCAGGAGGCTCCATCGTCGAGTCGTCGGCCTCCAGCAGCCTTCGCTGTCTCTCTTCTATAGTGGACAGTATTTCTTCCGACGAGCCCAAACTGCCCAGCGTGGAGGAAGTGGTGGAGAAATAAATCCGGTTGCTCTGGTAGTATGTTTGACGGAGATGGAGCCCCCACCCCCTTCCCTCTAAACTAAGTAATGAAGCAAATTAACACAGTGGAAAGCCCAGGCAGGGGCCTTAAGGTCGAGTCAAGGTACACCTACCCCGAAGAAAATGGCTCTCACTGACTCGAGCCACAAAGACTTTCCCCCTTTTTCTTTCCTCCTTTTTTTTTCCCCGAGTTTTGTTTTCTTAAAGTTGTGTTGCATAGACCACCTCTCATCTTTTTTTTTTTTTCTTTTTAATTTAAGATACTTACCTGTGTACCGGTGATCCGCTTTGTCTGAGACTCACCGGAAAGTTCATTCCTGTCTGAGTGAAGCCGTTGGTTGCATTTCGTGTTAGTCGTATTTAAGGAGTTCCCGTCTGGTTTCCTTCCTGTAAATAATTTTAGTACTGTCTTTTCTTTTGTAAACATAACAAATATATATTTAAATGGTGGAATGTGATACTGTATATAAGAACAGACGGATTTCTTGGACTGTAAAATAAAGCTCTTTGTGTTACAGTGTTCCCCCCCCATAATTAAAGAATAACCCGGTCCCGGAGTTAAAACCCGCCACTGACTTCTGCGGGATCAAGCCCTGAGGGATCAGAGATGTGTAGCCGCGACACGACCCGTGTGACTGCGGGCAGTACTCGCGACATTTAATTTTTCCTTCGTTTTCTCCCCTAAGGAGCGTCTCTCCTTATTTAGGGCCGAACCCCCC
>NW_010557304.1:1142-1705 GCF_000687285.1 Phaethon lepturus | reverse complement strand
GTGCGTTCCCCCCCTCCCCCGTTGGCTCCCAGGGGCAGCCGGTGCGTGCCCGGGCGGGACCCCGCGGCCTTTCGGGGTGCCCGCATCCCGTTTCCTCGCGGTCCTTGGGGAACGCGCGTCCGCCCCGGCAAAGCGGTGCTGCTCCCCTAACATGTCGGGCGGTGCCGCTTGCCCAGGTCGCCAGGCAGAGAGTAGTCCTCGGCCCTGTCCTGCAGCTGGTGGGTGAGCTGCGAAAGGGGAAGCACGAAGAGACCCTCCCGTCCCTGAGAAGCGAGAGGCTCAGCGCGTCTCCCCTTTTTCTCTCGGCACTGGGGGTCTTGAAGTCTAGGCCTCGCCTGCGGCAAAATGGATGGGCCTGCTACCCTTAATGGGGCGGCAACCGGCTGCGGCGGGAGCCCGCTCCCTTGGGGACTGTGATTGCATCCCGGGAAAGGTAACTCCCCTTGAGGCCGGGGGAGAAGAGATTGGGGTCCTTCAGGGAGGAAAGAGTTAAGCGGCCGAAAAGGGGTTGGGGCGGGGGAGGTGGGGGATAACAACATACGGAGCCTTTCACTCAGTGATGC
>NW_010557304.1:542-1004 GCF_000687285.1 Phaethon lepturus | reverse complement strand
CAAGGACGCTACTTCAACTCTGCCCGCGGGCGCTCTCGTCGGCTGCTTTAACCTTTGGTTCTTGGTTTTGTGGGGTTTTTTGAAAGGTCACAGCCACGTTTCTGGAAGGTCTCACCCTTTTTGTGCCACCCTGGCCAGCCCGGTTTTTAAAGCAGTTAAGTACTCCGCTCTAGCTACTCCCTGCTGAGACGTTCCCTCGCACGGAGCGATCTCGGCGGCACAGTGCGATGGGCACGCAGCGGTACGGCGCTTTGCCGCTTTTTACGGCGCTTTGCCCCTTTTTCTCGTCTCAAATAAACGCCTTTGCTCGGGAGAGCTCTCGGGCGCTTCAGAAAGCGGCGCATCGGGGGAACGCGGCGTCTTGCACGCAGTCTCGGCGTTTTGGCGAAAGAGAGAAGATGTCGGAGTTTGCTTCTGGAGCGAAGGGACTCGCTCAGCCGCAGAGTCAGACCGGGTTAGCAG
>NW_010557304.1:0-512 GCF_000687285.1 Phaethon lepturus | reverse complement strand
CGCCTTCATTAAGAATTTTGTTCCGAGCCCGCCGGGCGAGAGAGAAGGGCTGCCCGCAGCTCCCGCCGCCGGGGCACGATGCCCGCAGCACGCGCTGCCCGCAACAGGGCAGGAGCGGTGCTGAAGCACCCCCGAAACAACAGTGTCACGCCAAACCCCCCCAGCCCACGCGCAGATTTGCCCTCAGCCCAGCATTAACCTCAACGCGCTGGCCCGGCCGGCCGGTGAGACCCCCACGGCAGCAGGGTAACCTGAGCGATTGTTTGGAATAAGTTTGTCTAAAGGAGGGTTGTGGTTTTTTTTTCTTTCATTAAATAAAGAAAGCCCCCGCGGCTGCGGCTGACATGCCGGGTTTCCCAGTGAAGGTCCTCAGTGTGTTTGCAATTAAAATGTTTGTGTTTGATATTAATAACGATAATCTTTACCTAAGTCCCCAGCCAAAGCAAACAGGGCCCTGGAATCACAAAACCAAAGGGTAATAACCGGGTAAGGACAGGAGGTTTGTCATTTAA
>NW_010557303.1:1368-1784 GCF_000687285.1 Phaethon lepturus | reverse complement strand
ATCCCCGGCGACTTGGTCTCCAGGTTTGGGCGGCGCGTCTCATAAGGGACGCTTCAAAGCTCGCCTTTTCGTTTTAACCTCGGCACTGGAAAACAATTTAGCCAACGCTTCCTCCGACCCGAGAGACCGAGACCGGCACCGCGACAAGCCCCAGAGCCTCACAGGCAAGGGGAGACTCCCACCAGGTCTCGGGGTGTTGCCCCGCCAAAGCAGAAGCTCTCAAGACCTCGGCTTTCCAGTGCGGTCCCCTCACGGTTCGCGTCCGTAAACCGCAGTGGAGCTGCAGGAAGAGCTCGACCCTCCCGCCTTCCCGCGGCCGGCGCAAATAGTCCCCGCGAAGCGCAGAGGAGCAAACCTTGGGGACCGCGGAGTCTCAGCAGCTGCAGAGTTCGCTTCCACAGCGGAGTGGAGGCGGG
>NW_010557303.1:0-1096 GCF_000687285.1 Phaethon lepturus | reverse complement strand
CCTTGGGGACCGCGGAGTCTCTGCAGCTGCAGAGCTCCCCTCCGCCGCAGAGTCGGGGCGGAACGCCGGGCGGCTCGTCCTTTCGGGGAGCACCTTTCCTTCAGCGAACTGGCATTTTCCAAAACATGTCCGTCTAGCAAACAGAGCTGAGTTGGCGGCATTAACTCTTCTCGCCCTCTAAACGTGATACGAGGTTTCGAAATTGCTCATCTTCCCTTTGCAACGGCAGTCACATCGCAGAAAAGGGGGAAATACCGGGGGGGGGGGGGACCTGGGGGGACACGGACACGCCACACGCAACCATTTCAAAAATTAGATCACGTTTATTTCTGGAGGGAAATAGACGGCAACAACAGACGGTAACCTATTCAAATGCGCCTGGAAGAAGGTGAATGTTACCTCTTTCCACACAGTACGGGGGTTGACACCTCGTTTACACGCTGGCGCGGCTCGGGAGATTTTTACGGGTCTATGTTCGTGTGTATAAATAAAAAAACAAATACATTTCTTTCAAAGAAGCCCTCTGAATTTGGAGTGCTGTGACTGGGTTTTGGTTTGGGGGCCTTAGCTGTTCAGGAACGAGAGGGTCTTTCTTTGTCTCAGTTACTCAAATAAGAACGAATTCGGGGGGCGGGGGTGAAACCCACCCAAAACAAACTGGTAAAGGACTGGACATATACTCGAATACTCACTGATCGGATCTAGGTGGCCTCTCACAGAAAGCCCAACCCCAAAGGTAGCTAGACGGACGGACAGACAGAAGGACAGACCGGCGGGAAGGGGCAAGGACAGATTTTGCGAGTTAGAAAAGGAGCTTGTGTTCAGCCTGGAAAGGGGTGACACAGTTGAGAGAGCGGAGTTTACTCGGATTTATTTACTTGGATGGAAGCATATATGGCTTTTGCAGGCACTGCCTTGCACGAAATAAAACGGCACTGACACTCCCCTGTCAAGTTCAGAGGAAGAAGGAGAACGCGGAGTAAACTTCCTAAGCAGCTGAAGATAAAAACCGCACTCCAGACAAGGTGGCCTGGCAGCTCAAACACAGCGCAGAGGGGTCACAACCAGGGGCTACATGACTCACCCCCTCTGCCTC
>NW_010557302.1:37446-42788 GCF_000687285.1 Phaethon lepturus | reverse complement strand
TCCCCCAAAGATAAAGGAAAAAATGAGACAGAAACCATCAAAATAGAAAAATTGAGGCAGACAAAGTCTGGGTAACCATTTTGACAAGCTGACTGGAAACCACTCTGCTTTATGCTGTGAGAGCTTCATCGAAATTTCACTGGTAGAAAGACTTCAGTGGGCTTTGATGCAAACCTGATTCAGCCAATTTATTGAATGATTTCTTCATTTTTGTGACACCAGTCTTGTTGCTGAGCAGGGATGAGGAGGAAGAGGATGAGGGGAGGCCAAGGGAAAGTTGACCACACAAATGTAATGTTGGAGGCATTAGACTGCATGGGACTGTTCAGCCTCCACAAAGAACCAAACTTATTCCCATGGAAACCAATGTTTGAGGATGAATAAGTAGCCTGGCTCTCAGCAGCTCCCTTTCCTTTTTCTCTTTTCTTCTCTCTTGGGATGTTTTGTTGTTGTTTTTGGTAAAGGGAAAGAAAGAGGCTCTTCACCTCCAAGCAGCTTGAGAAAAGACTGGCAACATTCATTCCACTAATAAGCTGGCAATTAATGCAAAGAGGAATGTCCTGGATTTCTCAAAGAGAAGTATTTTTCAACAGGAGCTAGTCAAGATATTGGTGAGGTTTCACTTCTCTCTCTCTCTCTCTCTCTCTCTCTCTCTCTCTCTCTCTCTTTTTTTTTTTTTTAAATGGGATGTACTTTCTGGAAAAGGGGGACTGCTAAACTGGTGTTGTAAGCCTGCCCTCACGTGTTGGATTTTAACTCTTCAGGAGAGAAAGTATAAGTGCCTTCAATGGAATCCACCAGATGTATTGTGGCACCACCCGGATACAGATCCTCAGGTCTGCTTGTTTTTTTTAATTTTGAATTTTAGGTGCTGATGTACATGTAGCAAGGGTTACACACAGAGAGAATACACAGAGGTATGCACTATCCATTTGATGTAGCAGATATGGGTCATTATCATTCCTGCGCTAAGTAGATAATGAATTCAAAGGGAATGTTACAAAGGTGTTGCTGATGGTATCAATGTTATAATGTCTTGCAGCTATTGACTGACATAAAAAGAGACAGCCAAAGGTAGGTTGAAAACCAAGAGAATTATCAACTAACTTTCAGTAAGTAAGGAAGAGGTTTTCAGTCTTAGTTGTCTGAAAGAAATCCTTTGCATTTGGGTTCTTGTGGGGAGAGTTTCTGAGAACAGGGAATGTCGTAAGGAATAGCGTCATATGGGAAATTTTGGAAACCGTGCTCGGATGCGCCAAGAGTGGTTCTGCAGGCTTTGAAACTAATGAAGCCAGGTCACCTGCAGGCTTGCATCTGGGGCCTGACTTCGGTGTCTGTGGAAGTGCCAGTGCCCGCCGAACTTTTGGTGCAACAAGTACCTATAGGAGACCTTTTCCGTCCAAAGGAAGACGTCTTCTGTGTGGATCCTCTGATACCTAAATGATGATCTCATGCTGCAGCCTTTCCTTTAGCAGGGAGTAAATTTTGGTTGCTCCCTCTTTTTCCTCTCCAGGCATCTGTTTTTACAAAACTTGTAGGAACATAATTGTCTTTGAGAGCTCTGTCCCTCTATTCCACTTGGCTGACATCAGCCAATAGGCTCAAAATTATTAGGGAAACCAGCCAGACAAAATGATTGCCTAAGCCTCATTTCCTTAGGAAACTAGGCTAAAAAGTTAACATTAGCAATAACTCCTAAATTGGAGCTACCACTGGGGGAATGCAGCACGGCACCGAAGCTGTGCACGCCAACGCGAGGTCTGATGTGTCGCTGCCATTGTGCTTTCGCCGTAAACCTTCTCCTGGGCCTGGTTAGCAGCCAAACCTTCCTCCAGCTGCCGTGTGGGTGAACGGTCATAGCAGTGTCCTCAGCAGCGGGGTGTCAGGGCGTCTTTGCTCCTTGCCTTGCCCACGGGCGTTTTTGGGATGTGGACCCTACTCACCAGAAAGTGATGGAGACCACACATCCATTTGATCTGGGCATTCCCCGGCCTTGTGAACATTCTGAACCTGCACTCAAATCAGCAGTTTGCAGTGGATTTCGTCTCCTGTTACCGAGTAATTAATTGCCATGGCAATTAAAAAAAAAATCTTTTATAAGACATACATGTTCTTCTCCACCTGAGTATACGAGTGTCAATTTGGTTTAACCTCTCTATCTGCAGTCCTTAAATTGTTCTTTAATTTACTTTTTTAACATTTTACATTTTCTTTCTAGGTAGTGATTTATGGATGTGCAGTGTGAGAAATGTATTTTCTGCTGCAATGGGTGGAAACCTGGGTCGCCATTGCTGCCTAGGGTCTGCCTTTTTATCTGCACTGTACCGTTCATGGTATGTATCCTCCCTTTCCTCCTTCCCCTTGCTCAGAACAGTGCTTAAGAAATTGCATTTATCTTTGCATAAAACTGAAATGCTCATCTCTGTGTAAAAAAAAAAAAGAAAAAAAACGCATTTCACAGCAGACACTTCCTTAACTCCCAGTGTGTTTTAAGAAGTTCTTTATATACTAAGAAAGGCATACGGCCCAGTCTGCTTGTGCTGAGATTTTTACTGTGTGAATATGAAACGGGGCAACGGCATTGTAAGTGCTTTCCAGCGTGAGCTTATCTTCAGTGTTTTGTTTTATCCTGAGGCATTGACCTTTCTATTATCGGCGTCTCTGAAAGGAAGGAGTACAACTATGTCTTGTCTGTATCATCTTGTTTATGGTTTATATGTGGCTCAAAGTTCTGCCAGAAACTTAGTGTCATTTTACTGCCTGGTTTTACATTCTGCCTGTGATGTGCTAATTATCGGGGTGTGACAGAGCACTTATTCCCTATCATAAACCAGGGCTGTTAGAAATTTTGTTCGAGTCACGAAAGGATGTAACAATATGAAATATTCTCTGAGGGCCATATTCTGATCCTGCCGACATTGATGTGAATGTTACTTTTGTCTTCACTGAGAGAGCCACATAATGAAAAGACAATGGCATTACAATGCCTGCTTTTATTTTGTTTTAAAGAAACATTTCCCCACAGTACTGTGAACACTGGACAGTTGTGTACCTCATCTGAGTACCTGGGTGCAGCACTAGCACGGGATATTTAGTATGCTAGAGAGAGACAGCCTTTGTGGATGTAAATCAGCGTAGTTCCTTTCACATCAGGGGCAGTGTACTGTTTTATACTATGGGGAAATCTTGCTCTCAGCTTCAAGCTGCTATTTCCTTCCTCTTTTAGAATGGAAAAAGCAAAGAGACCGCACTCTTAATCCATTCCTAGTAAGGGGAGGATGGGAGGAGAGAAATAAAACAGTTTGGAGACTGTGTAGTAATTTCCTAGTTCCCTACTAGTAGCACACAGTTAATGCACATGACTTAATGGGAATACACCTGCACTCAGCCGCACTTGCCTAGGGCACACGAGCTAATTAAGTATTTCTGCTTATATCATCACAAGTCCTCACTTGAACAGCAGAATCACAAGTAGAGACCAGAGTCAAACCAGGAGCAAAGGTGAACAGAGTGCAGCCTCCAGCCTGGCCAGGGCTGCTCGACACCCCTCTTGGAGACGCTGGCTGCTGTTGGACGCTTATGCATCATGTTAGAGCCTCACGTTGCTGTCGGTACCAGTGTTTTGTATATTCACATGCTGATGGCTATTTCTTCCTTCTCTGTGGAAGAGACGATAAAATTTAAGGACAAGTAAGAAAGTTGGTCTTTTTAGCCAAATTCCAGCAGACTAGGCAGCCCACAGTGTTCAGAACACGTGTGATATTATACTACAGACATTTCTGGTTGTAAGAGCAGAATTGAATCCTGAACTCATTTACATGATTAAAATGAAGCCAGAATGTCCCACCACACTTTTATAGTACTGGAATGCAAATTTGGATTTACAGTTCCAACTCAGTTCCTTTTCTTACTGATATTTTCCCCCCAGCCTTAATCCTCCTCCTGGCACCAAAAAAAAAAAAAAAAAAAAAACCACAAACATTTGCATCTTTTACTTCTATCTTAAGCATCTCTTTCTGATCTTCTGTAGACTGATCCTTGACAATTTCGTAAGGAAATAGATGGTTCTTCTGTTCTACATGTCTCATAATTTATTGGCTTCTTGCACCTGTCAAACACCACATTTCCTCCCTCTGGGAGCATGTCCCCGTTCATGTAACCCTCCTTCCCCCTGTAACTAGAGAAAGAGATAAAGTTACAGGTGCCAGTTAAGCCACGACTGTTTCTTTGATCTTTGCTAGTTATTTTTTTTATTGGAATGTTTCTTGCATCATCTTTTTTCCTGTGTAAGTTTACTTTAAAATAAAGCAGCATTTGTTTTGTTATCAGTAAGCCTGGAGCCCCAATTCTGCTTGTGCACCAGTGAAAAATGGAAGTGATTCCCCTGATCTCAGCAGACCATGCTGGGCTAAACCTCATCCCCAGAAAGAGTTCTGGTCTCCCTGTCATCTTGTTCAGGTATGAGATATCTGTTTGTGAATGACCCTTCAATGTGTGCTTCAAACGCACCCTGTTCTGGAGAAAGCACTCAAATACTTTCCTGAATCAGGAACATAGAAAATACTAACTTTTTTAACTGGACATTTTCATGAAAAAAAAAAATCAGGTATATTAAAGGAAAAACAGATCCTTACTTATTTTCTGTGGAAGTGACGTATCCTTTGTCAGGACTGGATCTCTTTCTAAGCGAAGTTCTGTAGCTGAAACAGAAGATGAAAGTACGAAGCGCACTTTGCTGGGGAGGCCATTCCCTAGGGCTGTTCGAGAGGTTGGACGTGCTCACGGCCAGCGCGCTCTGCGTCGCTGAAATGCAAGCAGCTGGGCTCGTCTCTCTGACTCCAGCCCCGATATTCAGACACTTTATTAGTAATAAGTCCTAAAAAGCACATTTTTAAAGCTAGTGCCATTAGCCAAGACAGGCATTTTGCACAGCTTGAGCTGGGCATCTAACCTGACCACTTTCATTTTTGGTTCTGGTCTGTCTGCCTTCCTTCGGTTCTCCTGTCCTTGCAACAAGACACGGCTGTGTGAAATGGCAGGAGACTGTCTGTGTTTCTAAAATCAATCATTACCTATGAGGTTTTCAAAAACCCTGAAAACATTGCTGCATACACCCTCTTCCTCTTGGTAATGCTCTCCCGTTGTTTCCATGTCGAAGCACTCACTTCGGGGCAGAGCCCAGGCCACCTTTTTTGGGCTTCCTTTTGCTGCAGCTATAGCGAGGCCTTTTACTCCCTGCCCTGCTGAGAATGCCCCTGGACAGTACTGCAGACCCGGCACAAGCCCCCCTGGGCTCCCTCAGCCACATTTCCTTCCACCCGTGTCCCTCGGCCACCCGCCTT
>NW_010557302.1:24811-37401 GCF_000687285.1 Phaethon lepturus | reverse complement strand
GACCCGGCAGCCACCCTCGGGCGGGCCTCTGCCTCCCGAGGTACTTCTACACACGCGGGTGTGCATATACATGTATATATATATGTACGCATATATTTTAACCCTCTGTGAAGTGGGTTTCTACCTCCTTTCAGCCTGACATGATGGAATTTAGAACATTTCAGACCCATTGGCTCAGCTGCGTTTTCCTGTAGTTTAACACCCCTGCGTCAGGCGAGGTGGCTGGGCGACACAAGCCGGAGGTTCTTGGTAACGTATGTTTTCTCATCTCAGCCTATTGAACTATTAACTTGAAAACATGTCTTGTAATATTTCTTTGGAAGCACACGATTTAAAAATGTAAGGAGGCTCTGTGAGATTTCTGCTGTGTTTTTCAATCCTCAACCCTCCAAACACTTGAGAATTCGGATTATTCAGCTAGGCTTAATGAGGCTGACCCAGAGTAAAGTTACGTGCATAGAAGTCAAGGATAGTGGGCCTCAATGTTATGCATTTTTAGGTGGCTATGGGTTTTTCATGATTAACATTCATTACTGAACAGTTTAAAGGAGGACTTGGGCTGTACCTTTTTATCAATGCTCGCTACTTCTGACCGTGCAGCAAAGGAGTTCTTTGTGGGGTCTGGGACGTGGAAGTTTGCTTGGTGGAAGCAATTCAATCTGTCAGTGCAAGTCTGAGGGCTCCATGTCAGCCACTGTAAGCTCAAAGCTCGCCAACAGATAAAACTGCTAGCTCTGTGCGGGTTCGTGCCGTTAACCACCAAGCTCTTAGGTCAATCGCTTTCTCTTTGCCTCCGTTTTTAAGTTGGTAGAATGGGGAAAACCGCTTCGGATGTCTACAGTGACAAGCATGAAGCATCACCATGGGCTGTACTGTGATCCCTAACACAAACCACAAAAGAAACGGGTAAGAAAATTTGACTAGACTCATGCCTGCCCATTTCCCCATCCCAGCTTCTTTGGTCTTTGCAGGTTGGGCTTTTTTTTTTTTCCCTTTTTTTCTCTTCAGTTGCCTTTGACCCTCCTTTTTCTGATCCTGAAGAGTACGAGAAGGACGATTTTCTCATGGCCTTAGCTGTTGTGGGCAATGGGACTGCAGGAAGGACTGCTGGCCTTGCACTGGAGACCTGAAGACCACAGGTTCTTGTATGGCTCTAGAGGGGAAGTTGTTCAGATAGTCTGGCAAAGACACACGTGAGCATGGGAGCTTTTTGGTGCTGGTCTGAACTAAACCTCCAGGGACTCCTCCAATTAATCTTGCAAGCCTCTCCAGCGCTTTATCCTGACCTCATCCTTGCTCCCATTCACACATAATAAGAAGAAAAATTCCTGTTGAGTCACCCTTAGGAAATGTTCAAAAGAAAACTCATCTTTTTTTCCTGAATGTGCTTTTTGCTGTGCTAAAGCAGCCATTGGAGAAAGCCAGGTGCCATCCTAGCCATGCTGCGTGGAGGATTTTGCTCAGCCTGGTTAGAGTGAGATTCTCTTCTGGCTTGCTATGGGTGTACAAGAGGGCAACTCTCTTTGCTTCATTTACACAGTGTGAGAAAGGCCTTAGCATCTCTATTGTGAGAGCAGAGGAACAGGTACCTTCTATTTTTCCAGTGATTTTTATTCCGATTTTGCTCAGACCTTCAGATGCATTTTTGCATATTTGTCTTTACAATTTTGAGCTGGTAAAGGGTTTTGGTCAGAAAATGTTGACTGCAGGAAATGGAAACTTTTTGCAGAAATATCTCACATTAATGAAGTAAATATCATGTTATACTCCGATCGCTCCCATGAAATTGAGCATTTGTCCTCCACAGCATGATTTTGGGTTTTACGCTGTGTTGCAATATTCATACTATGATAATAAAAAATGCATAAACATCGAATTGAATTTGGAATCTTTTCTTTCACAGTAAAGTTATGAGATTATTGACTTTTTATCCCCATTATAGTTGAACTGAAGAATCTGAGAATTCTTCACAAAATAAAAATTCCGAATTTTATTTAGCTTTACTAAAATGATCACCTTCCCCACCTTGCTGTACAGGATTTTGGAAAGAAAGTCCCACCTGGTTATTCACAGCATCTTGGGGAAGAATAGAAAGTAGGAGGACAGGAGAGAGAGGTGTGTCTGCTGGTGATTTGAAACATAACCAGGACCCTCCATTCTGCTTTTATCTATAAAACCCTTTCTGATGTGAGACAGCTGCCGCCTCTGAAGCCTTCTACATACCTCTTGAAACTCCAAGGATCCTGCTTTTTTTAACCTGTGTTGTGTCCCCATTGCCCTTGAGATCCTATATTACAGCTGCTTTCTTCAGAAGGATTTGATAAGAATATCTCTTTTGGACCATGTCAGTGTTAGAGAATTGCTGTCAAGCATCAAGAGATGCTCTCTCTCTTCCCCTGGGGCTTTAAAGATGCTGTTCTAAAATTAGAGTGTTTGCTATGGATAAGATGTTTAGGGTTATAATAAGGTCAAGAGTTGCTGGCATTTTCCAACTAGGTATCTTTTTATAAGTCGATCAGATCTCTTGCTGTATTATTTTCCTTTTTAGACAGATAAATACAGACAGACCAGGTAGCGAAACAGTCAGGAACAGGAAGCTTTTGAAAAATATTTGGAAATTATTCTGATTGCATTGTCTAAGTCAAGTTGCCCCATTTGATTATGCTGGCATCCTCTACAATGCAATGTGACATGGAATATGTGATGTAACGAGATATGCCCGCCAAAATGCAATGTGCTTTGTTTTAGTCAGAATGTATTAATCCACTTACTGAATAATTGACCCAAAGAGATTCTGTCAAACAGTATTAAATTATTCACTGGATTTCCAAACCAGCAGACAGTGTCCTTTAAATATTTAAGAATAATGTCAAATAATTTTCCACACCAAAAATATTCCTTTCTGTGTTTGCTGAGGTTCCCTGGCTCTTCTCCTCATTTAAGGAGGGCAGGATAACTAAATCAAAGCCAGCGTGCCCTTCAGAGGTGCCGTGTGAGCGGGAGGGCAGAGGCTCTCCCACCTACCAGCACCCCCAGCAGCCGAAGCAAAGGCTCGCCCAGCCGGGCTGTCGGACCTGGCCAGGCGCCGCACCGTTAGCAGGCTTTCGCTGCCGCGCCCGTGGGTTTCGGGGCAAAACCTGAACTCTCCATGTATGTATGACATACGTTTTGCCACGTAGCCTGTGCCTCGGCAGTGAGCTCCCCCGGCAAGGGCGCAGCGTTGCAGGCTGGGCGGCCGCGGCTGGGCAGTGCCCCGCTATTCTCCACCTCGCAGTGCCTCTCTAGGAGTGCGTATTGAGATAACAACCTTGCCGGATCAATGCTGGTGTGGAAAATAGGTTTCCTTAAAAAAGGGACACCAGTATAGCAGCATTCAAGTCCTACCAATTACAGCGTCTGACACCTTTCCCCTTGAAGGCTGCATGCTGAACGAGTGCAGGGTATATTTCTGGCTTGTTTAAAAAGGATGAGGACAGGCATCTGATCGCTTACCTTAATTATTCCATTTCCTCCTCCCTATATACATTTCCAAAATCTAATTATAGTGCTTGTGGCCCCTGCTATCAGCCAGTACCCAGAGATTAATATAAAGCCATGGGAAGGACAGCTACCCTCCTTTGTGCTTTCCGCAACGTTGCAAATATATTCCAGCAGTCTTTTGATACTAATATTTTGATACATTCATCATTGTGTTAGCACGGGCAGTGAGCAATATTTACAGTTTTGCTCTTCCAGGACCAACTGTTCATATTAGTCCTATTGAGTCCATTCAATTTTCCACCCGAAATACCACATTTGTCTAGTCAGAGTTTGACAACTATTTTTTTTTGGGGGGGGGGAGATTTGCTTTTAATAACAAGTTTTATTTAATTGTATGTTCTGCTTACCCCAAAGAATACACTAGGCAATCTGTTATGCGTTGTCAATCAACTAAGATTCTCTTTGCTGCATTCTCAGCTTTATTATCTAGGTCCTGATAAGGGGACATTTTTGCGTGTATGCATCTGTGTGTGTCGAGGTGCAATTGCTTATCTGTTCTTCTGCGGCTTTATTTAGACTAGAATTTGCTGCGATGTCCTCACAAGTTTTTTTTTTCCAGGGGTGTGCCCTGTGTCCAGTCGGTGGGCAGCGGGCAACCCTCCTCGATACATTTGCTATTCCAAGCCACGACTATTGTCATACTCCATTCCTTTTTGTAAACAACCAGACTCCAAACCTATTAAATATTCTTTATTTGTCAAAATAAATAAATACAGTAATGATTCTCTTGCATCTGCTCTCCCTTAAAGGCATTTAGATCTGGCTTTAGGAGACAACAAACCCTATGACTCTGCTCAGCCGCAGTTTAATAGAGGAAGCAAAGCCCAAATGGAGCAAAAATATACAGGAAATTCTTCTTCATGTTCTTCTTAGTATTATTATTACTGTTACTTAAGCGGGGAGGGGGGTGGCGAATTATACCAACATTGAAAATAAACTTTGCAACTCCTGCAAGGACTAAAACTCAAGACTTACGTAGCTCTCCAGCCTTTTAATACTGCAGTTGTCACAGACGTCATGCAATTCAATGTTTTGGCATACTGGAAGAGCAAGAGCAAACACAAGACTGGGCCAAAGAATGCACTGGTCCATCAGTTTGCCTGACAACTGGCAACCCGTGGGCTCCCCGCCAGAGACCCTACTCACTGCACAGGGAAATTCACTCCCAGAGTGACAGAGACTTCTTTCGGCATCAAACTTCCAACTTTTTCTCGTACTTCCTATGTGCAGAGATGCCAGGGTTTGTGCTTGGTCACAGTGTGTGAAGAGCGTGTCCAAGACCCCTGTTAGCAGTCACTGCATGCAGTGATGGACAGAACCGGTTGGGAAATAAGTTGGTGTTTTGTGAGAAATTCTGCTCTTGCAGAGGATTTTTCTGTTAAGTGGAGCAGGAACAAACAAAACCATAGTAATTTCCGGGGTGGGGGCGGGAAGGGGGCGGGAAGGAAATTAGGGTCATACCAAAGGCTTTTGCTTAAGAGAATCAAAATCTTTGACTTTAATTGCAGCCTTTTAAAAATTCTGTATAATAAATGTATATATATATAAAGGAATTAAAAGCCATAATATTGAAATAGAAATTTTAAATCTTCTTTTTCAGAAATGACATGCTACAGCACTCTGATCTTCCCTGGATGGTTAGTTTCCCTGTGCTTCAGGTTTCACTTCTTGCAGCCTTTTTCCTTGCTTAGTCTACTGATATCTCAAGTAGTTCAAGCCCAGGCTTCTCTCTCAGCATGCTGACCCTACTGTACCTCTTGAGTGGGGCAGCACCGAGCTTCAGCAACAGCTCTGTTCTTTCGAGGGGGGTTTTCTCGAGCAACTTCCACCATTGCTGAAGATCACGCAGACGGGAGAGGAGGGGATGGCATTTTCCCACTGACCTGCCCCAAAAGGTATGTATTCCTGCGGGAGCACGCCCAGGTGGGTGAAGGCTCTCCTCCAGCTCCAGCGTGATGGGACTGGTGAAGGTCAGGACATGGATCTGCTCACCATTCCCTTGGGGAGAGGGTCAAGGGTGCCATGCAGGCACCTCACCCCTCTGATGGGCGGGAAGGAGAATTTTCTCCCCTTCAGCACTGAGGGAAAGCCCTGGGGCTAACAGACATCCCCCGTAACCCTGCTGTGATGGGGGTCTTGCAAGTGGAATCCTTGGTCTACATCTGAATACAGAGAGGTGGAATGATTTTCCCCGTCACTCAGCCATTAGAGTTGGGGTAAAAACCTTGTCCTTCGATTTCCAGTCGGAGGCAGCAAAACCCGCTCTCTTCCTAGGACAGGCTGTGAGGCAGCACCCGTGGCGTGGTGCTGTATCGGTAACATTCGTTGCGCTGACGGACCCATACTCCACAGTCTGCATCAAACCAATGACATGAGTTTGGCGGCCTCGCCTGACCTCGCCTGCCGCGCCAGCAGGGTGCGGAAGTGTTGCTGGCTGGGTGGTGGTCCTACGAGCCAGGCTGCTCAGGAGAAAGGCTGCTGGAGCTTTCAGAAAAGTGCCTTAAACCTCAGGCGCCGGGGTACTAGCAGGCAGGGCGGTGAGGTGCCGGGACTCGCTCCGTCTGTGCGACGCAAACGCCTTTTGGATGACCTGGTGCCCGAGGGGACAGGCGCAGCATCCCGAGGCAGCCTCGGCGAGACGTCCGACTGGTTAGACACTGAAGTCAGGCGCTGGGGCACCGAGGTCGTGCCATGTCCTGCTTCCTCGTCCAGCTGGGCCCTGATAAAATAGCAGCTGGTAAGACCCCCGACCAGATAAGGTGGCGATTTTCGACAGTCTCTAATTATTGTTGCAGCGAGGGAGGCCCGGATAAGATCAATCAGTTGCTGAAACGATTTAGCCATTCCTGTCTTTTTTTTCTTTTTTTTTTTTTTTTTATTTTTTTCCTTTTTTTCATCCTTCTTTCTGAAGACACAGCCTGTCTTGTAAATGCGAATGCAGGGAGCACTCTCGGAGTCCCACACCGTCCTCGGAACAAAACACAAGGGTTGATTTATGGGCTGGATTACTGGAAAACGGTAATTCTTTGCTCTTTATGATGTTTTCTCGGAAGGTGCAGTACCCTGCAGTCAGAGCAGCGGGATTGCAATGAGGTTTTTACAAAAGGGGTGAGAGAAGGGGGTGGGTGGTGAATACTGCAGCTCCTCTAACACAGCAGTTAATAAGACACCAGCACATTAATCATGAGACAGGTATTGAGTCTAGCAGGGCAAGGCGATAGTTTTTAAAAACATCCAGTTAAGTTACTACCTGATAGAAAAAGGCTGACTGAATGCCACAGGTTTTATGCCACTATTTGCAATTAAAGTTATTTTTTATCCCTTTTTAATCTTTTTTTTTCCTGTTTCAAGGTTTTTTAAACGCCTTTTTGGACCTGTAAGAAAATAAGACAAACCACACAGGGCTGTAAGAGGGCTGCGCAGAGCCTTTCCTCTTGACGTGCCGTGGCCTGGGCTCTACCTCGGGCGTTCGCACGGGACCGCACTGTGGTCCCTGTCCTGCGCCACAACCCTAAACGCTAGACACAGTTGAATGATTCCTGAGGGTGATGGCACAGAAGAGAGACTCCAGTGCTGTGATACAGCCGGGAGATGTTCCTCCCCGTGGGCTTTGCAATCAAAGCAGACCTGATTCTCAGCTGCAGCCAGGAGATGTGGCTCCCCTCTTTCATGTGAGTCTCCAGGAAGCTTTATCGTACCAGACCATGCACACCTTGGCCTCTTTTATCACCATCCGCCCTGTTAGAAGTGGCATAGTCAAAGGGGAGGAAAAGTTGGTGTAATCCTGATGCACAAGTACAGAGGAGCCCACACCTCCTTGGTGTCCTTTATTCAAAGGAGCTCCAGTCACTGTAATCCTGCAGTTACCGATGTTACAGCAGAACTTATTTTTCATTGCTAAAACCTGTTCATTATCAGAAACATTATAAAACAAAGGAGTTGAACATTACTAAATGAACCATTCCCATGATTCTGTAGGCTTCCTGCATGTGCACATGCCTTTCATTTTGAGCCTTTGTCAAACACCACTTGCCATGACAAGTTGGGAGCATTGGGCAAGACCAAAGCAGGCAGAGTAGTCATATATGACTAGGTAAAGTTTTGTCTTGCTTCCCATATGAGAAATCAAGCTTTCCAGGACTATGTCTCTCGGCCACAACTGTAAGATGAAATAGGCCCATAAAGTGGGATGTCACCTACACAAACAGATGTCACCATTGAAAAAGAATCATAAGAATTGCTCTCCCAGAGGATATCAGAAGTCCATCTTGCTCATTAATGGGACCCTGACAGTGATCAAAGCCTGATATTTCAAGAGAAGGTAAAAGAATAAGTGTAATAGAGAGAAAAACCTTGCCCTGATCCAGTGTTATGGGAAAAAAAAGTTGTCGACTCTGGACTAATCATCAGCAAATGCCAAGCAACAAAAGTTGAAGAGCATAATTATGTGGCTCTGCTGCTGAGAATCATAGAATAGAGTTTCACAGTCAGTGCTGGCAGCGACTACAGTAAGTACAGCTTCCAAAGGGGTGGGTACATTTGCAAGATACAGCCCATAAATTTGGGAGCAGATCATGTGGGTAAGACACCTGAGTTGCCTGAGAATCACCAGTTTTAGGACAGCTTGTGGTCTGGGCTGAGGAGCTTCCTTTACTCCAGTAGATACGATGACTGATGCAACCCAGTAGCGCTTTTTCTGAGCTGAGGTATGTAAGCATTGCTCCACTGAAGACAAGGAAACCATAGTGATTCTCAGCAGCTGAAGACCTGACACACAGTTTTCAGATGTTGGTTTGTTTTGTTTTGCCTTTTAAAGGTTTCAGATTGCATTTGGAGTTCTTTGTGTTTGGTTTTACAGAGTCAAGGAAAGTGCTGAATAATGGTTGCACAGATTTCATGATGCTAATCAGACTAAATTTTTTTCTTTTTTTTTTTCCTTTTACATGTTTTTTGTGACAAAGAGCTGAGCTGAGACTAAGAAAGATATTCCTAGGAAAGAATTTCTCTAGCAAGTTCTGATATATTTTTCTGAAAAATAATTTTAAATCTATTTTATGTTCTCCCAGCTGTTGCCGCTCTACAATTTGTCTCCACATCATAGCATCAGAATATACTGTAGGTTGCAAGGTAACTGAGGGAGATGCCTGAGCTAGTTTTAACTGAGTGGTAGTTTGAAATAGCGTTGCTGCAGATATATTTCTTCTGGTATCCAAGCCAGTTTAAAGCAGCTGGCTATCTCTACTTCACACTGCTGTCTGGGATGTAGATACACACTTCCAACCCTTAGCCAATTAACAGAAAATATTGACAAACACTCTCACACTTTAATATTTGTTTCTCAGTGGAAAATGCTTCCCTGAGTATATTGTTGTGTAATTTCACTTGTAGCTGAATAAATACAAATATAACTCATGCAGTCATGTTTGCCACCCACCTCTGCAGAGCTCAGTGGGCAAATCCAGGGCCACTCCAGTTCAGAAAAGCAGCATGGTTGGCTGAGTTGCTGCTGCTGCTGGCCCGGCCACCCATGTCCTGGACAAAGGGAAATCTTGGCCCCGTTGAACTCACTGACAAAACTCTCATTGATTAGTTGTGGGACAAAAATATGTATTGCAGCAAACACTCAGAGTGCACATAGAATGAGACTGTCTGTTTTCTCTCTCAGAAACAACTGGACTTGGCAGCCAGACTGTCACTTTGAGCACTGGTGCTAAACAAATCACCTCTCTCTGTCATCTTCTCCCTCTTGCCCAACATAGATGTTTTTTCACTGAGTTGTTCTGAGCATATGGTATAATTATCAACATTAAGAAAGGTTTTGTTTCTTTTTTTCCACACTTGGCATTTGGATTATGTTTGCTTTCAGGTGTTTTTTTTTTCCCCAATACAATACAGAAACACAGGGAAGCATGAAGTTGTCTTATAATTGCGAGAGCAGAGACAGCTTGTGAAGGGTTTAAGTCCACCTAACTCCCACCCAGAATGGCTCCATCTCACCTAGAAGCCCTGTCTGCAGTCCAGCCGACTGACTTCCCAGGAGTCCTTTCCCTGCAGATGCTTGCAAGCATTAGATAATTTCCTAATTAACCTGAATGCGCTCCGATGGCTCTGTTTTAGTTGCATATCGGTGCTTGGAGGCAGCCGCTCTGGTGCAGCGGGCTCTTTTCTCTGAGCTAGAGCTGTGGTGCAGCGGGAGCAGAGGTGGGCAGGCAGCTCACCGCCACCTCCTCCCCCGGCGGGGCTGCGGCGTTTCCCGAGGGTCTGTGCCGTGACACCACGTAGGGAGGCAGAGCCCGACGGCTTCAGGGCTGATCCCAAGGGCAGCAGGCACATAACTGCTCCTCCTTCTCCGTCAGCCTCTTCTCTACAGCAGAGGAGTATTTGTGCCTTAAACCTCGAGAACACTTACAGTGCTGTTTGGTCAGTGGAGACAGAAGGGGTGACTAGGTTATATGGATATATGGTTACATGTGGACTGGCAAAGGTATCTACATATTTGCATGTGCTAGAAAATATAGGAGTTGTCCAGCATCAGAAACCTAAGATTTTCCAAGGCAACTCCTAAATAGGACATTCAAAGTAGTCTTTTTTTTCTCTACTCTTGGTTAGTAGGCTAACAAATGGTCTATAAAGAAATAAAAAAAAAAAAAAAAAAAGAGAGAAAATGAAATCTTTCAGCAGCAAAAGCCACTTCGTCTTTTGTCATTCTCAGCTCTTTGAAAGTGCTTCAAACTTTCTTTTGGTAATTGCTATGCAAACAGTTTTGATGTCTGTGCAAAAACATCTGGAAGCTTACAGTGACATCTGGACATAAATATTAAAAGATCAACAAAAACCTGATGTGAATTAACCATGTGGATAGCCATAAAAACCGCAACCACAAAAACCTGCTCCAAGTCTTTGGCTGCAAAAGTGGATGCCTTCTCGCTTGTTTTTAATGTGTTTATGAACTGACATTCAAAAAGTGAGCGCTCGTGACTAACGGTGGGGTTTTCTTTCATTTTGACCACTCTTAATCAGGCTAGAAATTCCCTGGCCCAATTAATGGGTAGGAAATGTCCCTCCCCGCCCCGCTCTAAGTCCTCTGCCAAATTTTTGGTGTTCTATGTGAAAGTCTTTATTCCGTGTGTGAAATGTGTGCTTGCAAGTCTCCTTCTCCTGCCAAACGCAGCCTGGACTCCCACTGAATTTGCACTGTGGGAATGCAGTGCCATGGGCAGAGCTACCTGGGAGTAATTGCCACGGGCACTCACTGTCCTGCGTTACGAGAACGGTGGCTTTGGTGCGCTCAGGTCTCGCTCCAGCGTTCCCACTGGGGAGATGTGCTGTGGGGAGAGAAACATGACGCCCAGGTCTATCTCACGTAAGGCAGCTGAAGGAAAACAACAATCCCCATCCAGCTCTCACAGTGTCAAAAAGCAGGCTAAAACGGTAATTTCATGATTATTTTTCAGTTTATGGAGTCTAGTCTCAAGACTTTTGAACCCCTCAGGTTGGCAGCGTTGTGAGTTGTTTTTTCAAAAGTGGCAAGGACATGAAGACACCTAAATCTCTTTGCTTTTTTAATGAGTCTGCGGTGCAGATAATCAAAGAAGTTTTAGAAGCTGACAGAGGTCAAGCATGTAAATAGGTTTGATAACCCAGGTCTTATTACCTTGTTTTCCTCTGTGAAAACAGAAATAATAGCTTTTTCCCTCCAGAAGTGAATAGATGAAAAACTGAGCAGTGCTAGTATAATATAATAGAGATCCTTTAAATTTTCCAAAGAGAACTGGAAAATGCACAGTTTGGTGAATATGGATCAGCTAAGCAGTGCTGGATTTTCTAGGTGCCATCCCTCGCTCCCATCTCATTTTTTCTCATTCTTACTATTTTCTTCCTGGCCTTTTATCTTTCTTTGCTCTTTCACTGCAGGCTTCAGTGCTATTCACCTTGTTCTCAGGAATGGTCAACTGCGAGTTGTATGTATCCCACCACCTGAGATGGACTTCTTACGGAGTGGACTTGTTTTTATAAAGGTACTTCTGTTTCTTTATTTTCTGAAGACATATGTCATATTTCATGATGGAAAAAAGAAATGCTGTAACTGGCCGCTGTCCTCTGCAGTTGCTAACCCACTGGGATATTCTGAATAGGACCAACTGCAAGGTGAACAAATGGCTCGAAAACACTCTCAAGAATGGAAACACACAGATGTTTGTATTTGATTTCTGCCCTAATATTTGGTGAGGAGTCTATAATTTAAATAAAAGGGCTCATTTTTCCCTAATTTAATGTCTTTTTAACAGTGTGGGAGTTATAAACATTATAATAATTTTACCACTTTCATATTTAAAAATATGCCCTCTAAGCATTTACATTCAAGATTTGTTTTTCTTCAGATGTGTAAATAATGCATAGCAATTTGCATCTCATGCATAAATCTTTCTCCTGTTGAATGCAAATTAAAAAATAGTAATAATAATCCATCCCCCAACCCCTTTCATTTGCCTTTTTCCCACCTCCTCATATTTATGGCAAATTAGCTGGCTAATTCTTCCAAGGAGAATTTTGGGGGTTTATGTGCGTTTAAAAAATTATCTGACTGAAGTTTTCTTCCACTGAGTAATAAGAAGCCTAGAGCTGATTAATAGTGTTTCCTTTTCCAGTCCTAATGAACGTTTTTCAGGTTTTATGCATCCCAGATGAACCTATTTTAAATAGTGTGTGTGTATGTGTGCATGAGTGTTGCTCTTCCTTGGGATTTATCCAAAATGAATTTAGTTTCTCAGTACCTTGTAGGACAGTATCGATGTTGGCTTAATCAATTTTAATTTGCTGCTAAACCAGAAACGAAGCATTCATCAGGGTGAGCCAGGAAGAGTTGAATGAGGACTCTTTGTGAAATTTGCTCCAGGAAGTTGCTGGAGCTCTGAATTTACAAGAAGCTCTTTGACTCGCACTTACCACCTTCTCTGGGTACACCCTCAGGGTGGTTTTACTCTACAGGTTTCCTGCGCTGGCAGTTTCTGTGCCTATGGATCAGTATCATGGGTCTCAGCCCACTAAAA
>NW_010557302.1:9929-24780 GCF_000687285.1 Phaethon lepturus | reverse complement strand
TGCCTTCATAAAAATGCAACCAAAATATCTCATTGAATCATCTTCCTCAGCTCAGACCAGCTCTGCTATTTATGTCTGTAGAGTCACTTCTGCCTCCCCACCTGCTTCACACCGCGAGCTGGAGCCAGCCCGGGCAGACATGCCGCGGTGCCAGCAGCGGCGGGCGCTCTCTGGGTGGGCGAGAGCCTTCTGCCCACGCAGCGAGCCCCGGCCCCAGGTGCTGGAGGTACAGGTGGTGCCAAATCCCCAGCTCCTGGAGGCAGGTGGTGTTTTAGTGATGGGCTCTAACGCCATGGCAAGCAGCGGGTGGGCATGTCCTCTGCTGCCGCCTGATCACAGCGATGATAATTTTAAAGCAGTGAGGAAGAGCAGGGAAGCGATAGCAGAATGGTCCCAGTTGTTCATCCCAGGGAGGCGAGCGGCACTTTTATTTCGAGAGGGAAGGCAGGAACTCCTGTTTGACTGCACAGGCCGGGGGAGTGGGGAGAGGAGAGGAAAACTTTCCCTAGACTCCTGAAAAAGACTTTCAGAAAAGTGCTTTCAAAGACTCATCCTCTCTTCCCCTCCTGCAGGTTATATTTAGTTGTAAGTTCTCTTGGCTGCTGCATCGATAGCTCCTTACCATTTCCACTGCAATTAATCAGCGCAGGGTTGATTATGCTTTTGTGTCTGACTGTGTAAATTAGGATCCTTCTGTCTAAAACGAGGAGACCTTTGCTGCCTGGGCACCCTGCTGCCCAGCCCACCCCGCCCCTCCAGCACATCCGGGCAGCCAGGCACGGCCAAATTCGTGAGGGAGCCGTCCCTCCTACGCTGAAATCGTGCGGAGGAGGGCTGAGGCGAAGGACGAGGCGAGTGTTGTGAGGTGTGAGGAGCTGTGAGACGAACGAAGCCACCATTTTAGGGATCCTGTTACCCACTTCCGTGCTGGGGTACGAGGGGGAGATGTGAGGGGCTGCCCACCCTGCGGCACAGCCAGTCTCATCACTTTCAGTACACTTCTTCAAAAGCTGCTTGAACACCGAATAGGGTAGTGCTCGTGCAATATGAACCGAGATGAAACAGTAGTTTTGAATAGAAAAAAATATTCACGGTGAAGAAGTGAGTCCCAAAGAGCTCCGGGTCCCAGCAGCCACTTCTAACAGCCCACGGGCCGCTTCCGTCCCCATTTCACAAGGAGCGGTAAGCCTGGGAGCCTGGGGAGAGATCATGAGGGCTTTGGCCCTTGCCATGGGCCTCTCTGGGTCACCCTGAGGCAGCCAGGCTCTCACTGAGATCAGTGGTCATTTTGGGAGAGCATGAGCACAGGAACAGCTGTGAGGATGCGTGACACCTTCTGTGTATTTGGAGAGGTTAATCAAAAGAACAAACTGTGATTGCAGGAGTCCCCAGCACGGCCAGGCTATAGAGACTAGCTTCCCGGCTCTTCAGCATTTGCTCTTTTCCTTGGTACTTATTCCAGCCCACGAGTCTGGCTAGAAGATATCTGCCATTTTAGAGTAAGGTGTGCCTGCGAATCTCAAAGCTCTTTAAAAATATGTATTTAAACTCAGCACTCATGTGGGAGCGACTTGCCTCACAGGTTTGTAGTCTGAGATGTGGAGGGGTTAAAGTTATTTGCCCAACGACTTAAGACGCAAAGCTGAGCAGGCAGCAGGGCTGAGGAGTTGCAGTTCTTAATACGCCACTCCAAGCACTTGTCCGTAATCCCTCCTTTTCAGTTAGTAGCAAATGATAATTTATAACATTGCCTCTTAGAAAAGCGAGTGCGTTATTGCTCTCCAAAGCAGCCCAGATCAGAAATCTTCCAGTTAAACCAGCTAAAACTGCAGAAAATATCTCTGAGGGACAGATGTGCTATGCATCTTTTTCTTCCGCCTGCCTGACCTCTGGGCTGTGTGGTTCTGTTCCGGTTTTAAACAGTACTGATGAATTGTGGCTCCAGTTCAGCTTGCAGGGTTTGGTTTTGCTGTATCTTTCATTAGCAGATCACATCCTTAATACACCCGTACTTGTCAAGCAACAGCTCTGTAGGCAGAGATGAAAGTAGCTGGCGAGAACACGTTTCCTTTGCTCATATAGGAGAAGATGACAGGTAACACGATCTTGACCTCTGAAAGTCAGGGACTCTGAGGGTGGGTGACTTGAGCCAGGACTTCTGCTGATCGTGTAACAACAACACATGCTGGTGCTGTAACACAGACGTGGATTAACTCTTCAGAGGGAGACGTGTTTGCCCAGTTGGCACTAAATTGCATGCGGTCCCAACCCCCGTAAAGCAAAATTAACTGGATAAGGCTATCCTGTATTATTTGTAAATTTAACATTTTTTTTTAACAGGAAAAATGCAATCTGATTCTTAGTAGATTGAGTTGCTAAATTTTTGGGTGGAGAAAAAGTAACTCCTTGAGTGAATTATATCTTCAGATGATGTCACAAGGACCATCACTTCAGGGTTTTATTGCCCCCTATGTAATGTACCGTCTGCCCTTCCCCAGGAACCTAGTTTTATACTATTGACAAACAGCAGGGGAGTGAAAAATATCATCTGCAGGATATGGTAAACTCACACAATTAAACGTGGCTTTAAACTGGAAGTTACCTACTGCATTTACAGATGTTCATTCTAATCCAGGTGCAGATACTGCACCTCAGAGGTCTCGCAGATACAGCGCAGAGGCTGCTTTGCCTTGTTGCATAAAGAATTGACAGAGTCACATGATGCAGTTTTTTCCATCTTTTTTTCCCCAGCTGCTAAATTACATTATAACGCAATAAATAGACACTCAATATTTTCCTTATATAAATTTATCATGTAGCAATTACTGCAGTTAAACTCAGTGTGCGTATGTGATTGTAAATGGGTGGTGGCAATCAGTGTAATTAGAAAAGATGTGCCTGCAAAACAACCTCTGCATTACAATATTGCCCACACTATAAACACCCTACCACGTGGTCTGTCCCCTCTCAGTTACACAGTGTAAGTCCTGTGTTGATTCAGGCTTGAATTACACAGTAAATCTTGTTTGTGAATTTATAGACTGTCCCTTTGAAGGCAGAATTGTGCCAGCCTATTTATTTAAAGTCCTTTTTTACTGCAGCAGCATGCTTTTGAGATGTAATACCTTATGCGCAAAATCCCTGAGTGACAGCAGTTCTGCAAGCTCATGATACTTATAATACATTACACATTATCAATAAAATGTTGCATGTCATAGATCTTATTAACATAACTTTAAATTATGGGTACAAGTTTGACCTATCTGTTGATGGATTAGAAGCAAAGCTTGGATTGTTAAACAGAAGTAAAAGGCTCAAGGCATCATTAAACAACTGTTTCAAGTAAAATGTCTGTATTTCACCATAAAAACTCAAAGCATACCTGAAAAGTTAGCTGTCCCCAAGGTAGCTTATAAAGTCTGAAGAAAACCAGAAATATCTTTCAAGTCTTTTTTTTTTTTTAATTACATTTGCCATTGGCTTGATATTAATTATGATCCAAATTGCTCCCAGAGACTTTAACTGCCCTAAAATAGTTTTTGACTGCTCTAAAATAGTTTGCTCTGTGCCTCTCCCCAACCCCCAAAGCAAACCAGAGAAAATAAACTCTGAACTGCCAGGAGAGCTAGACAGCAACCAAACCTTTGGTACTGGTGAGGCGAAGATCGCCTGCCCGTTGTGCCCTGTTTCGGAGTTGAGATTCATTATGTCAAGACTAGAGAGCACAGTGACAAGGAGGGTCCAAACAGAGATTTAGAAGTGACTCCTCAGACATGCAGGAGTCTGAGCTGCAGAATTCGGACGTTCGGTCACAAAGGAACCTTTCACAGATTTTCTGAGAAACTTCTAGGATGTTTGTGCATGCTTAGGTAGCTTGACTAGTTTTCATTTATGGAGTGGCTTTTGGTTTTTTACTTGTGGGTCCTTTGCCACATCTCTTTGTGTTGTTCCCTTTCTGTTGGCGCTGCTGTTCTCACTTTGGCAACAGGGAAAATCTTAAGGCAAGTAATTTAAGTGACGTGCCTGAAATTATTAGGGCCAAGAATAGCTCATAGATGTTCTGTTTCCTAGCCCTCCACTTTATCCTGGAAATATTCCTTTTCTTCCAAGTGTCATTAGGAGTGGTCTTCTATGGGAGGAGGATAAATAAGGCTCCTCGCCTGCCCCCCGCCTCCAACCCGTGCTTTAACTGTTTAAAGCTTTGAATTATATTTTTAGGATGTGAACTTCTGGTTTGGGGGGTGGTGGTGTTTCCTTAGTCTAATAAAGATGGGAGCTGGAAGGCAAGGAGCCCAGAAATGACTGCCTTTTTGCATTATTTCTATAATATCATTTCTGGATGAAGTACAAAACCATGACGGAGAGAGACGTCTTGCATTGCCTTGGGAGGGAATGGAGAGCGACGTTTAAAAGAAATGTGTCCAGCTGGTGAGTGAGCTGGCGCGCACCACCGAGTCATTAGTAATGTTTATTCTATTAGAGTGGACAGTCTTTTGCTGTTGACAAAAAGGTAACTCAGTCCCTTACACATTAAATTAAGAGAACACACACATGCACTGTAATCACAACTCTCTCTCCCCAAGCACTGATCAGTAATAATTACCTTCTGGGTAAGGGGTGGAAGGAGATAACCTAAATACTTTCAGGTTATCACTCTCCTGCGCTTAGAAAAATCCAAACTTTTTAACAACAGCAGCCTTTCTGCGCCTGAGGTCCCTCGGAGACCTGAAATTGGCAACAACAAAAGAACATATATCTTAGGACAACAGCGCTATAAGTCATTCTGCTTCTTTGGTGTTTTCTTTTTTATAAATCTCTCCCAGAGTGATGTAAAAAGCTTTCTTTGACGAGTTTAAAAATGTTAGTTTTCACTCCTACAGTCTTGTATACTGAATAAATAAAGGCACAAAAAAGAGCAGCTTGAGCCCTGCGCTGGACTTCCCTGTCTCTTTCCGTTAACCTTAAAGTTCACTGTGCTGAAAACTAATAGCATCTAGTTGTCAAGAAGCCAGAATAATGACATTTTGTGCCATTATTCTAATGTGTTTTTCACTGTGCATTTTCTTTAATTATTTGCATGAGTAATATCATTATGTATTCATGCCAATACAATTCTGATAATTAATTTACATGATGGCAATTTCTTAATGATTTTGATGTCAAAGTTAATAGCAACATCTGATAGTTGATCTGTTGGTGCTGACATAAATTTAACTTTTAATGTATTAATGCCAAAACCAACAGCAGCATCAAATTACATTGGAGAAAAATAAACATCCACTGGGTAAAAACTTCTGTGGAAAAGTCTTGATCCTTACCCTAGGTTTATAGGTTCAGGATAAAACCAAGGCCCCTAGACATGATACATGTCAGATTTTTACTCTATCTTGCTTTATTTATTTGTCTAAATCAGCAATATTATTGTCTGATATTTAAGAGAACAAATTACCTGATATCATATGAAAGATGATGTTCTTTTGCCTCCAGCTTAGTGCATATATTCCATATATTAAAATGAAAAGATGCATTAATTAAGCTTTTACATTTCTGCTTCTTTAAGCATGAACTCTAAACTGCTCTGCAGTGGGGGAATTTAGGACAGGTGTCTGAACCTGAATTTGTATCTCAGTTTGCACTCTGTGGTAATAACATAGCAAAAAAACCTTTATGTGGAGGCAAATATTGTTAATATCAATAAAACAAAACAGAGCAATGCATAATAATGCTTGAGATCAATATTTTTAGTACATTTTTGCAATATGGAAGTGATGTGTAGATAAAGAGATAATTGCATGTGTACCTGTATATGTGCACCTACCTTTTTATATAGACTCACGTAAGTATTACAAGACAACACAGAATAAAATCACATTCTTCAGTCTTTGTCCAGGTACTATGAAGATATCTTTAGAACTTTATAGGCATTTTTATTTACTAGTTAAATATTTTAGTATACCTTAGTATTGGAAAAATGTATGTGAAACAAATTACGATAACCATAAAATGGTGATGGTTGTTTTCCCTTTATTTTTTTAACCAAAAGCAAAGCCTCAGCCTCAGCCTCATTCCATGACACGATTGCCAGCATATTTATTTCCACCAGCCAGTTAAATGTATAGATGCAATGTTTAAAAACATTACAAATAAAATTGAACCTGCTGTGTATTTCAACCTTTTCCCCACTCGGCTTTCCATCAGTGATAACCACCGAGGGAGTGCGCATTGCGTTTTAGATAGTGAGGCGATAATTATGTAGCCTCAACTAGACCTTCCATTGCTGGACTATAAAGAGCTGCTAGTGCAGACCCAGATCATCCGCCTCCAGAAGGACCTCTCCTGCTGCAGTGTCCACAAGCAGGCTGGCTGTCCCTACCTGCCGAACAAGAAGCCTGGCCGTCCGATGGCTTTTAGCCTGTCTTGTCCTCGCTCTCAAAAACATGAGGACACATACGTGCTTGAAGCCAACCCCCCCAAACTCAGACCTGTCGGCGGGGACCTTTCGCAATGCCCATCTGATGGAGGTGGACGTTGCTCCATCTGGAGCCAACCCTTGCTGAACGGTTTCAAGAGTTCCACTGGTGACAGTGAAGGCGCAGAGAGGTGGCAAAAGGTGGCCCAGGTAGGTGAGCTTTTCAAACGGCTGCTTGAAAGCGTTTGCAATGAAAGGCCAACCTCGGCCCTAACGCACAGCTGTCCCAAGGCACGGAACGCATGCGGCTGCGTGGGGGACCTCCGGCGCACGCACAGCTCGTCTCCATGAGCTGGCGAGCACGGCTGCCGCCCCCCTTCCCGCACCGCTTGCTGCCCGCCCCGAAAGGCCATGCCTTCGGGAGAAGGACCCGACGGCAGCGTCTTAGATCCTGAGGAGGTGGGAAGGGGAAGGGGTAGGAGAGGCAGTAGGCAGGGGCAGGTACGGGAGCAGGAGGCACCTATGTTGGGGAGAAATTGTCCCATGTAAGAGGCCTTCCAGTAGTAAAAGCATATGGTCTACTGGGAGGGTGACATGAGCAAATCCAAGCAGCTATGTGTGGTGCTTGCACCTTTGCGAGTGTACAGGAGATCTTTGGCCATGCACGTGCCACCTGTGGACCCACACCATCTGTACACCCATGGGCCCTGTGCTGAAGTCTCCCCTTCCTCCTCCTCTGCCCTTTGCTTCTGGAGAGCGTGCTGGGAGGTGACATTCTGGTGCTTAATTCCTCACACACATTTCTGGGGAGCTGTACTTTGGAAGAAGCCTGTGGGACAACAGGGACTTTGCTCAGAAGTTTGAGCTGTCCCATGCAATGTACCATGAATGTAGGTGCGCAGCTGCATAGCTGCAAAAAGTCCTGCAAATGCAGTGCTCTGGTGGAGTACAGGAGAAGACCACAGATGAGAGGAGATGTGTGAGAGCCTTTGACTCCGACCACCCTTTGTCAGGACACATCTTCTGGCACATCCAGATGTTTAGACATAAGCTGAGCCCACCTTAAACTTTTGTTCTTAAAAGAGCTGAAAAGGGCTGAAGGAGATACTAGATGTACAAGTAAGGACAATGAGAGAGAAGGCTGGAAAAGAGTCTGATATATGGTGTGGAAATTTTTTTGTTACATAGGTTTTGTCAAGCGCGTTTCCTACTCACGCATTTGTCTGTAGTGAAGATCTGGAGATGCTTTCCACTACCAGAATAATTTAATTTAAGAGCCTTTTTTTTTTTTTGTGGAGAAAAGCAAAGGGAGATTCCTTTCTGTCTTATTTTAACCCATATCAATTAAATATTATTTTAACAATAATTTAAAAAAATAATAACAATTCACATTATGAGACTTTGACAGATGGGTGGAATATTGACTGGCCTTTTTCCCCGGTGTGCAGAAGGCATGGTTTTTAGCTGCTCAAGTGTCCTTTAGAAACAGGTTTGTCAAGAACACATCTTGGTTTTAAGAATAGCTGCTCAATAAGGAACAGCAGTGTAAATGTTATCTTTATTCCAGGTGAGTAGAAAATATCTTAAAAGCATTTCTGAGCAGTGTTAGCTTTGTGGGTTGATTGTTGGAAGGTGTAAGAAATATGACTGTGATTGTGGTTTGCACACTGAGTGACTCTCCCCCACAACCCAAATGGCTCTCTTGCGTGTGGCATTTCAGAAAACCCTTTTTTTTTTTGCCTCCAAGCATGTGGAATGTCTGCGCAGAAAATATTTTTTTGGTGCAGGGCTTGTCATGAGTTGGACACAACATGTCTGAAATGTAGCGTAGGAGTTTGAAAGGCAGGTTGTAAAAATTCAGAGCTGTCTGATGACTGGGAGCATTACTAATGAAAGTATGTTTGAGTTTAATGTTGAAACTAAATGTCCCATAGAAGAGAATGACATTAATTTCTTCCGTCCCCAAAATTCATACTGAAGTTTCCATAGCCTTAAATCTGGCCCAGATAACAGCCTCTGAGTCAAAACCTGCTCCCTCTGCCTCACATAAACACCCACGCCCAGGCATCTCATATTATCTTGCATTTCTTCAGCCCGGTAATTATTTGTTACACCCAGTTATTGTGGGCTATCTTAAATTAGCTCCCCAGTGACTCAAACATTTATTAACTGCTCAGGTGCCAGGAGTTTGGCATCTGCATGAAGGACTGGGGGACTGGGATGCTGCAATGGAAGTTGTTTAGGACACGGACGGTGGTCTTTCTGCACCCTGAAGCGTGGCAGGGGCAGCAGGGGAACCACCTGGGGACAGGAGTGTGGCTGGGATGTCCCTGCCACCCCAAGGTCTCTGGCTGCTTTGGCCACGGGGCTATTGACAGCTGCTCTAATACAGGCCGGGCACATGGGTGGTTTTGGGACAACGAGTCCCACTGAAGACAGCAGGATCCCTTGTCCATCTCCTCTCGGCCACACTGGCCAGCTGGGCCGCCCAAAGCAGGGAGTCCCTCCACCCGTCCCCTCCACCATGGAGATGTGGAGTGCTCCACAAGGAGGTGGGACGCATCTTGTCACCAGTGTCCCTTTGAGTCATGAAGCCTGAGGGAGGTGGCAGCAGCATCCACTATTCCCTTTCTGTAACCAGTTGTGAGCTCAGAGGTGTGACTGTGGGTATGATCTAACTGCTTCGGTCCTTAGCGCAGACGTTGATTTCTGCAAAGGCAGTAATTAGTCAGTAGGCAGCCTAGCTACTAAGCACAATGCTCATTGTTTCTCTGCTTGACAGCTAGCTCAGGCTGGTTATTAACACAAAACAAAGCTTTCACTTCGAAAGTCTTTTTGTTCTCTCCATCCTCCACCACTACGTTTCCTTTGCAGAAACCACGCTGGAGCACGTTACGTTGTGGCTGGGGTTGTGGGCCTCTTTAAGGTGCCATCTGACACACTGGTCCAGAAGTCTCAGCCTGGACTAGGACCAAAAGAAGCAAGTGGCATGTTTTGGTGGAGGTAGCCTCCCAGTTCCTGCTGCACGCACTGCTGCACATGGAGCTGGGAAAAAGTTTTGCAGAAGCTCCACATCCTGTTACGTAGCAGCTTTGTAGCAACAGGAAAATTATTTCCTCTGGTACTTGTTGTTGAACTGGGATTGATTATGCTGACTGAGTTCTGTAACCGTCTGGATGTCTTAAGTCTGCAGACCGCAAAGAGATTTCAGTGTAACTGGACAGTCACTAATGTCCATTTATTCCACTGTCTTTGTCACCCAAAGCTTTCAGTCATACAGTTTGCTGACTCATTGTACCAAGCAATGTGTTTTTAGTGCAATGTGTATTTACAGTCTGTAGTACTGGAATACACAAAGCCTTAAAAAATATGCTATGTTTGACTGCTAAATCATATGATTTTATAAGGGGTTGTGTATATTTTTGCATCCACTTTAGACTTAGACACATACAGTATTTCCAATTGTTTACATATGTTCGAATCTCTTGCATTTAAATAGCTCATTATGCAAATATTTATAAAATACATGGATATTTATTTTTACTGTACCCTCTATTCAATCACTGAGCTGAGATTTAATGTCTAAACATTGTCTACAGTCGCATGTGCAGTAATGAATTATGAGTAATTATGTACTATATACAATTATACAACAAAAATTACAGGTTGAAAAAAAATATTCACATTGCAAAGCCAAGCACTCAGATTTATGGAGCATCAGAGGTAAGGTGCAATCCTAATTCAACCCCCAATTATGCATGTGTGCCTTATAGCATGGCCTTTACTAGCCACACTCCGGTTGTCCCCCAACTGCCGTCAGCTGCGATGGGTGCGTGACCGTGTCGCAGGCCAAGGCTCCAGGCGCCGGCCAAGCCTTGGGATCAGACCAAGGCCAAATTTGCAGTGTTTCCCAGACAAGAACTTTTCCCTGGGTTTGGTCACCTAAGCAACTGACCTGGCTCAGCGAGCATGTTTCTGATTTTCCCAGCCCAACAGCAAGGGCTTGCAGCAAGAGAACGCCCCGCACTAATTCACCTCTCGGTCTCGAGCTGTACGCTGAGCAGGACTAATTTTGCATTTGAGGCGTTTGAAAGAGCGCTGTGTTCTCGTATAATCAAAGCCTGAGCCTGGAGTACATTTTGTTGAAAGGTTTTTTTAACCAGAATATCTTCCACCAGGAAATGCTGCTTTGTCGGAATGGAAACGTTTCGTAGGAACATTTTGTTTGTGATGATATTTTTGACAGAAAAAAATGTGAGTAATTCAAAATCTGAAGAAGGTATTTCTCACTGCCGGTTGTTTCACTGTAGACCTGATTTCTTTTCTTTTGGGTTCAGAGCACATAATATTTATATTTACTATTCAAGGTTTAAATATTATCAAATCACCTGCACAATGACTTTGAAACTTTTCAACCCTGTTCATTCTGACATTGTCCAATATGATTACTAGAAAACTTCAATAAGTTTGGGTTTTAGTATGTTTGTTTTAATGGCCTTTGTGCATGCATGCTTTCCTATATTTTAAGAAAGCAAGCAAGTCCCAGAAACTTAATTTCAGCAGAATTTAGAGCTGCTATGAGGATGACACCCTCATTGAGGATGACACTGAAAAAAAAATGAGTTCAAGTGGATAAAGCTTGCCCAAGTTATAAAAAGCCAAAATAAATTTACCGACTAAGTTGAGTGATCTCAGTAATAGATGGCATCCTCAGTTCCATCTATTAAATCGCAAACAGTTTTTCCTTGGGAATTTTTTTTCTCTGAAAAAAGTTGCTGTATTTCATCTTTAAAATAAAATAATTTATAGATAGTCTGGAACACAAAAAAGAGATATTTGAAGCCAGGTTTTTTAGTGTTAGCTGAATCAGTGATTAATATGAAGTATACAACTGTCTACAGGCAAAAATTATTTCTTAAGATAATTTATAGTAATATGAATCCTGCCTTTTAATAAAAGCCAGACTAAAGAGAAGTGCTCTTAAACTGGGGACAGGTTGGACTACAGTGATACCATTTGGATAAAGATTCCTCAGGATGCAAAAATGAACCTAATCCCAAATCTTTTATTTCTGCTTCACAAAACATTTTATAACTTCCTGAGGTGCTTATGTTAATTGACTTGTAGCTCAGCACATTCTATGGCTATGGAAAAAGGTAAAGCAAAACAGTGAAAGAGACTCTCGTGTAGGCAAGGTCCAGGAAACATTAGGAAACTTATTAAAAAGTAATGCTTTCATAACATTTCCTACTAAATAAATAGTATTTGGCTAGTGTCTGACAGAACCGATAGGGATGCTCCAATTCATTACTCAGGTGCTGTCTCTGGAGACATTTGGAAACAGGAGTGCTCACAGCAGGTGTGCTCAGAAGCAAAACCTGGGTATTAAGAAATCCTCCTCCATACAGGACACTGCACTAGGACTTGTTTGGCTGTAGGCTTGACTGCTTTTTCTGTGAAAAATTAGTTGGCTGGGTAAAAGAGATCACCCTGGTTTTCCACAGACCCTTAGCCTGAGGTGGCCATGACCCCTCCCCAGCCTTCTTACGTTCCCTTCTTTACTAGCATCTTGTTTTGGATCTTAATAGAGAAACCAGCTTCTGATCTTCCAAGGACTGAGATTCTTGAACAACTTTCCTACAGCCATACTAAGGTGGAAGAAAGCCAAGAGGGATTATGAGGTGAATCTCAATGCATTTATGAAAGGGATTATAGACCAGCTAACCCTGGCAATAGCAGCCAACTGTGGTTGGTGATTCAGGAGTTTGCTTGTCCAAGCAGACTTGCCCAAACTCAAAAGGACTAGTGCCTTTTCAAAAGCTTCAGGTGCTTTTTGGAGGCCAGCAAAAGCTAGCTGACATCTGGATTTTTGCTGCTAAGATGCAGACATGCCAGCCTTCACTCAAACGTCCTTGAAGTCCTGTGTCTTCTGCTGGCTTCTCCTATTCCTAGCTCAGTCTCACAGTGGGGTCTCAGTAGAGTCAAGCCATGTATGCATCACATTTTCTCATCTAAAACAATGGGAGAAGCATTCCATAAACCACTGTTACGAAGGCAGTGATTCCGAAATGCTTGAATAAAGCGCCGAAGATGTGCAAATCATTATTCCAGTAAGCCTGCAACACAGCGTCCAGTGCTTGGAAGGCATCGACCTAAGCATTTCTACAGCCTCAGCTTGCTCTGCTCTAAACTTAAGACTCTCATTCCGCTCCCCTGGCCCCAGCTCCCACTACCGCCGCCCCACACAAGCTCTGTTTCAAGTGGGAAGCAGAATGCCTTTAAAAAGAAAGAAAAAGAGGAAGGAAAAAGAACAGACACATGTGCATTTCACATGTGATTTGCACCTACCCCCTGCCATATAGCTACAAAAATGTTGTGTTTATTTATATATAAATAAATACACTTTTTTTATCGCTGCAACTGGTAAATAGGAAATGAAGTCACAATCCTCGAAATTATAATGGCAGGCACACAAAGACACAGTTGCTGGCATGGAATTCAATTAACAGATAGCAATCACCCTTGGGTGACTGTGTGAGGTGGAAATATACAGGCATGCTAATAAGTAATATCTTAAAGCCAAGGCGTTTATCAGCCAGCAGCCAGACATGGGCATAAGTGTGGGCAGACAGCACTGCTCTGGGATATTTAATAAAACCCGCTCTCTTCATTTGAGGATTTGTGTTTAATCATTCGGTAACATTTTAGAAACATCCAGGCTGGGAAGCTTCTCAAATGGAACTGCTTAGGTCAGAAAACGTAGACAGTTATTTACTGATACTAAAATAGCCAAAGGAACAGAGTGGATTCCAGGTAATATTAACAAAATTCTTTGTTGCCATCTTTTTGACCTTTTGAGTTTCTGGGGTATGCCTGCTACCTGAATCACAGCCTTATCTGGGGAAACATGCAGAAGGCGTTCATTAATACTGGGAAAGCAAATGATTGAACTGCTGTCTAAAATAAAATTTTTAACACTTTTTTTGCTTGGTTGAAAGCCTACAGCTAAAATAGTTTTCTTCTAGGCTCCTTGAACTTTAATTTGCATTGCATTTTGGGCTTTCAAAGGCTTCAGGCAGGCCAAGATTTGTCATCCACTGAAAGATGTTCAGTTCAAACTTTCTCATCAGGGCTCTTTTTGTGCCACAGCAGTTGGGTGAATTTGCAGGACTGTTTTGCACGTCTAGATACCACCGCTTGGAGGAAAGGCAAATCCAGAAGCAAAGTCGTGGGTTTCTTTGAAGGCAGGCAGTTCAACTTAGTAAGGTATTTGTTAGGAGCTTCACACAGAAGAAATATAAGGCATGGTGTTAGTACGTTCTTGGGTAACTCTCTAGGGTTAAAGCATTCATCAGACAAAGGTGGTTTAAAGCAGGAGAAACGGAGGCCAGCCAGCCTAGTCATGGGACATGCAGGAAGCATCTTATGTCAGCCATTACCAAGGGAGGCTGGAGGCTTTTGCCTAGGAAGCGGACGGTGTTGCTGGTAGATGCTCTCCCTGCTTTTGATTTCGCCTCTGCTCCGAGTAAGCAGTCATTCGTTCCCTTTGTGGTCATGAGCTCTGCTCCTGCAGCCAGTCCCCAGCCCGAGAGCGGGGACCCCGCTCTGAGCACGCAGCCTCGGGAGACCGGGTTGTCCCTCTCATTGGCGTGGCTGCCTGCTGCGGTGTGAACGCTCCTGACGTCCGTGCAGACGCCGGTGGTCACCCATAGCTACGTAGCAGCTAACGCGGTGGTGTGATCGTCCCATTTGCACCGTCTTAGCGGTTTTGCTTTGTCAAAGGAATCATCAAAGGCACGGATGGGCTGACACGCGTGTTAAAGCAGGGCTGCGGACATGCTACAAGCACCCTCTAGCAGGTACTCTCGGTACCTGCTCCTTTTCCCCGGGGAATTCATGTGATCTACAAATCAGGGGCCTGCCAGCCATTTCCCACGCTGCTGGCACGCTGCCCAGCCTGGGCTGTGCTCAGGAAGCTGTAACGTGGCTCTGAATAGCTGTTGTGAAGCCGTCCCTGCGCTGCTCCTGTCACAAAGAGTTCTCGGTGCCCGCCTCGCTAATGGATGGGTTTCTCCTATAGCGAGTGCCGAACAATGTGGTGATACGTTCAGGTTTTATCAGCGTGAGTTTAGCGTGGCCGCATTATTCATAATGGCAACACCGCGAGAGGACCGCACGGTTCATCCCAAACGGGAGACCATAAATCCTGTAAGCCGCACAGCGCTGCCGAACGCTGCGTTTCCACCGCTTATTTTGCAGGAAAGCTATTTGTATTCCCTCTGTATGTAAACCCAAGCTGTCTTAATATTGCAAGCCCAAACTGTCGGAGGACGTAGTAACAACAAAAAATCGCAACCAGTACGTTTTACAAAACTCAGTGGTAACTCCGCTGTACCAAGGCTGCCAAGCAAGGGGGGAGCGCGGGCTGCGGCAGGGTGCCGC
>NW_010557302.1:8682-9680 GCF_000687285.1 Phaethon lepturus | reverse complement strand
GCAGCAGCGGGGTGGGTGCGGTACGCTCGGCGGAGGTGCGTTCACGGGCAGAGAGTAGGTAAGTTGGTCAAAAGTTCAAGACAATTGTAATTTAGTGTGAGGAGGGCACATCACCTGCCTGACATAAATCAGGCTTTGCAGGTGTCAGGAAGCAGTTCAAGCTGTATGTCGATTTGCTGCCGTGCTTTCCTGCGGAGACTGTCGCCGAGGGAGCCAGCCCGGCGGCAAAGAGGGCAAGCAGCTGCTCGGGAGGAGCTGGGCTGAAGCAACTGCCTGACTTCACGTCGGCGCCAGGTGACTGCTAGAGAGATGAAGCTGACTTTTTTGCGTGCTCCTGTGCTCGACCTAGTGACCCAGAAATGAAGAGCTACACAAGCTACTACCAGTCTTTTCAGCTACTGCCTCTTGTAAACTCCTGTTCCCGCTCCAGCCCCCTCATCACCCACGGCCTGAGCACTTTTTTGGTGGCACCGCACAGCACCCATTAAAGGAAGCGTGCATTAGAAGAACTGTGTATATTCTAGATGGTGAGCGTTATTAGTTGACTCAGACCCAGTGGCTCAGGGGAATTACAAGTGGCCTCTTGTAACTTTTGCAGGAAATAGTTTCCGAATTTATGGAGAACCCCCCTGTCTCTCCTGATCCGCACCCTTTTGGGTACGGTCATTAAAGTAATTAACTCTGGGCTGAGAGGGGAACCTCTGATTTCCCAAGTCTTACATCTGAAGCAAACTGCCTGCACTCCTCCAGTTACTTCGTTCGCTGTTGCTGTTGACACTGGAAACACTGACAGGAGCTGCTAAAGGTCAAGCACGTTTGTGGAAAACCCACAGCATGATGCCCCCTTCTCCCGCTCCCCGCAGCTTCTGAGGGGGAAAACGGCCCCTAGGTACGTGAAGAATACAAGTTAACACTTCTCCAAGTCAGAACACGTGCATTTATGCAAGAGGCTTAAAAGGCGTCTTTTATGATCCTAGTACAGCAATGTTCCTCTTCGT
>NW_010557302.1:3967-8651 GCF_000687285.1 Phaethon lepturus | reverse complement strand
AAGAGCGGCTGAGGCTTCTGCAACGTTGGTTATTATGCAGGACATGTTTTAAAACGTTAAGTACCTTGATTGTCTCTTACATAGCTAGTGCTGTCATCAGTTTGCACAACGCTTTTATGTGTCTTCTTCCTCCCTGAGATACCTGTGTTCAGTTTAGAACTGATTCTGCTTCTGAAGCAATTCATTAAACATCTTCAGTGTGCCACTTCTGTGAAGAGGTCAATTTGTTCCTTCTGCCTAGCGATGCAAAACTCTGGGCTTCAGTCTGTAAATGCAAGTATTAGATGCATTACTCAATGTTTAACTTTCCTTCAACTATCCTCTCTGGCGATGCCTTCCTTTCACGTAGGCATTTATTATTCATGAAATGTGGAGACTGATGCTACCTTATCAGTCTGGGGCAGGTGCAGTTGGGTGGTCTGGCATGCACACACTCTGCTGTTCACCCTCTTCTGAAGGAGACATTTGTCAAAGGAGAGAAAATAGCTGTTTCTTTCTTTTATGTTCCTTTGTCTTCCTCATCAAGGTGCCAACGTGGTGGTGGGTTGGTACACACTCATGTGATAAGGTTCTTGGAGCACACCAAGCCTGCAGGTGATTCCTAGTGCAGCTCATGCACAGGCTGCTGGATAGCTTTGGGGTATCTCTGGCTTTTGCTCCTCTCTGGTGGCTGAAAACAGGACTCTGAGAAGGAGTCCTGTCCCCAAACCCAATTTTGTGGGTTTTTTTCCTTGCCTTACTGCTTGAAGAGTGGATTCATCTATAAGTCTTCAGGGAGTTGTTATCTATAAATCCCCACCCTTCCACTCTCCCAGGTCCAAATGCCTCTCTGTGTCCAATACGATAGTTGTTGGTGGTTTGTTGTGTGTGGGTTTTTTTGTTTGTTTGGGTTTTTTTTAATCTGGATATTTTTGATAGAAAAATTGACCTGGATCATATCTGCACATAGTAAATACAATAGTGTTATTATTATTAAAAACCAATTTTTAGGCTGGATGGAGGTGGACCAAAAGTAAATTTTGCCTTGATCTTGCAAGGGTCCTAGATAAACAGAGTTTTTTCCATTTTTTTTCATAATTCTTACCATTGTTCTGGGGTCAATTTTATCTTGCCTTTGCAGCTAGGAATATGGCTCATGGTGTTTGATTAGCCCACCAGTTCTGGAGGGAGCATATTTGCTGAAATAAAAATGGGTAGGTATTCATAAATTTATCCAGAGGACCTTGGTCCATATTCAATGAATAGGCCTAGGACAGCAGATTCTGAAGTAAATGGGACCATTTCTGTTGGAATATCAAATATATTAATTAAACTGTCATCCGAAGACAAGGGCGGACATACGGCATTGCTATTTTCTCTGAACAGTGATTTCTTTGGTTAAATTCTTATATTGCTTATTGCAGTAGTTACAGCTTTTTTGGCAAGATTTTTATTTAATGTAAGTAATTGAATATAATTTTCTGGGCTGTATTTTGCATACAATGTAGTTTCTGTTTGGAAAACTGTGTTGTTTTTTTTTTCCTTTTAAAATTTTTTTTTATTTTTAGACAAAGTCAGACTGCAAATTTAAGAAGCAAAACTGATTGCGAGGAGTACCTGGAGAGCATAAATCAGTGGGGGCTTCAGAATTAACAGACTCTCAGAGCTAGTGACTTATGAAAACTTTGTAATTATATGCCTCCTGATCTAATAGTGTTTTCTTTCTTTCTTTTATCACAGAAAGGGTCTGTAGAAGTATGTACTTGAGTCACTAAAAATGTCCAGTTCTCAAGGATGCTGACCAACTCGTTATTCTTTGTTTTGATTCAGATTAAATATTTTCAACCAGTGGTTCATTTCCAAACAAACAAAACTAAAAAATCCTGACCAGTAAGTGATGCCTCACATTTCCTGTTGGAAAAGATTTCAAAAGCTCATAAAATGTCTCCAGACCATTCAATATATGACATCATATTAATTTGTGGTAGTCAATGAACAGTCGGAAATGGTGGAGGAGAGAGATGGGGAGCCTATAATATTCTGCTTTATTCAGAACTGTATATCAGAGGGCTTTTCTTTTTTCCTTTACACACAACTCAGGCACAGCAGCAACTCTTCCTCACTTTAGGAAAAAAAAAGAAAGAAAGAAAAAATCCACATATTTGTATTATATTATGTTCTCCAAGTAGCAAATTCCCTCTGCCAACTATCTGTGGGTGTGCAGCCCTTCCTCGGGAACAGGCTGTATCTTCTGAGTTCCTGTGTTTGCGATATCACAGTGCTTTTGCTCTGCAAAGCCATGAATGGGGCCATTATGAGGGGCCACTAGATAATTAAGATTCTGAGAGGGGTAGGCTGCTAAAAGCGTGCTTAGTGAGGAAATTACGAGGCCAATAAAAAAAAAGTCTTTGCAAGTTCCGATTGTATTCTTTTCTTCTGTGGGTCTAAATTTTCAAGGTCTGGCTGGATCATGTTGAGGTTTTCTTTCATCCCTTTTTTTTCTCTCCACAACAGTAGCTGAGGCTGGAATCTAAGTCCAAGTTAATGAAGCTGCCTCAAAGTTGAGGAAGGAGAGAATAAACCACAGCTCTGAGGCACAGACCACTGGAGATTCCTCTTTCAAGCCTTTCCTCTGCCGCTCACTGGAGTTATTTGATTTGGGAACAAGATAAGAATTGACAACATCTGGTTTGTAGAAATAATTTGGAGGAAGGAAAAACAGTTAGAAATACTAATTTTAGAGATCATTTTCATCTTTCCTAACAGTCTTTCCCAGCTCTAATAACATTAACCAAGTATAAAGCCCAGACTTAGGGGAAGTTGTGCACTGACTGACAAATGGATATCCAAATAGCCCACAGTTCAGCACTTCTTATTCCGTCGATACTCTGTGACCAGGGAAGGTTTGGAGCATAATTGTCTCCCAGTTATTCATCTTCTCCCTTTCTTGGTGGTGGTGGTGTGTTTTTTTTTTTTCTTTCCCGTCACTGTAAGAAATACACCTGGCAATTCATTGCTGATTTCCCAGGAGTGTTATTCCTGTCAGTTTATTTATGTATTTATTATTCAAGTGCAAACTGTTGAAGTTCCTTGTGGTAACCTGCAAATCAAAGTGATAGAGGCAGAGGGCTGGCCATCACACCAAGTGCTGTAGAGTCAAACACAGGCATCGTGGCTGCTACTGCACCTAAGCGCGGGGGTGTGAGGAACAATTCAGCCTGCCTGATGCTTGGGACTGCCCATGCCTTGACTAGAGTTGGTAGAGAGTAGTCAGCATCCTTAAATTAAGCAAACCTCTGCAATAAACACAAACCGTGGCAGCTTCCACTACTGACTGCACAGGAGTCGTTTTTGCTCAGTGTTGGTAATGTGTCATTGGCAGGCAATGGGAGTAAATTTGTGGCTAACTCCCTCACATGCTCAAAATTTTCATTCAGATTTATATTGGTTAAAGTCGGGGTGGTACGAGGGGGGGTAGAGCTACTGTGTCATTTATCCTTTGCTTCCCCCTGGGGACAGCGGTGCAGCCAGGGGCTTTGGTGCAGCCCTTGATGGTGACCTCCTGCAGCTGAGGGGGACCAGGAGGCAGCAGCTCTCCGTGCCGGACAACCCGAGGAAGGTTTGTGGGGCAGGTACGTATGTGTCTTGTGGGTGAGGTGTGGGGGCAGATGGGGGCTTCCCAGGCCGGACATACGATGGGTATTTTCTATGGTGACCGTAGTCATGTTCTTTCATTGAAACACAAGACACCGTGTTCCCCCTTCAAAGGTTCAGACGCACGTGCTGCCTTTTGCCACACACTCAATATTTGGGCTTCAAATTTTGTGTTGATTACAGTTATTTATCAGGATTGCATTTTAATAATTTTCTCTGGAATCTTGTTCTGCATGCCTTCACAAGGATTTAATTGTCTTCAACAGGCCATTAATACAACTGTATTTAGCGTGTTAGCGTAATAATTTATTGTGTTAAAGTGTCAGAACTGCAACTAGGAGAAATCTATATTAAGGCTGATAAGAAAGGGACAAATTCAACTTGGACTATGGTCAATTGTAAAATAAAAAGTGTCTCCAATACAGCACTTGTTTCTAAGCTCCCTTCTTCCTATTCCTGACTTTTTCAACAGTAGTTCTGATAATTTATACACATCCATGTTACACAGTCCTTTTTTACTGTGTGAAAAACCTATACAAATGAGGTTCATTGATTACACAGAGGAAGGAGTGAAATTCCTGTCAAATGCTTAAAAAAATAGAATCAAAAGAATTGTTATTTTTCTTTATTGACATAGTATGTTTCCCTTTCATAACAAAGGATAAAAATGTGATTTTGAAATTGTTGTGTTCCTTTGCATGGTACATTGGTTTCCATATGGTAGGAATCTCAGTGGGAATATGCTGATTTACATTAGCAGAAGTCCTAGTTGCTTATTTGAATGCCATCTTGCTATGTTATCTTGGTAGAGACATCATGTTCCTGTGTTTCTCATTTAACCTCACCTCATCTGCAAAGCTAAAATGTCGTTGCCACTCCGGGAAAGGTTACTGGTGAGAAATGTTTGAGTTTTAAATGGATTCTTAATTTTGAATAGGACCCATTTTTTATGTGTTGAAAACCAGGCTTAGATCCAAACACCTCTGAAACTTGAGGAGATTCAAACTTGGATCTAGACTGAACTGTGCAACTTAAATCTATTTCTAATATA
>NW_010557302.1:0-3936 GCF_000687285.1 Phaethon lepturus | reverse complement strand
AAAGAGTGTAAGTGCACATGCATATGTGTGTATGAACACACATAGACACAACACATATATTGATACATACCCACATAAATATATGTATCTTGCTTCAGGATTGTACTTGGAAATAATAAGTAGACTTATCTTCCACTGGAATTCCATCAGTGTTAACTGTATTTCCTAAAAAGGGATACAAATTAGAAAACTTTTAAAATAATTTCTTGAGTAGCTAAAGCAAGTCACTGAGGAAAAAAAAAATCAAAGGAATCAATTGCGTTTTTTTAAAAAATATCTCTCATTGCCCATAAGCTAGATTTTAGACATGTCTAAATTGCTTCTTCATAACTAGGGTATTTTTAAATGTTCATTAGTTCCTTATCATTGTTCTGTACTGATGTCAATATAAGATTTTGATTTAAGGAGGACCATAATAAAAATTAGGAGCCTTTTTATGTGGTTAATGCAATGTAAATAATTTAAGTGTTGGAAGTGTGAAGCAGTGACTGGCAGGAGGAAGCAAAGGATGTTGTGTGGGCTGGATGGCAAAGCAGGGAATCAAAATGTGGAAATGAAGTAGACGTAGAAACATTCCGGTTGTTTTGGAGAAAATCACTGTCTGATTTTTGGTTTTGCAGAAACAAAGACAGGGTGGCCTGGGTTTGAATCCTGTTTTACCAGCCAATCCAGCGTTCAGGATCGTTTGCATAACCAATTCCAGCTTTGGCTCACCTCTGTTCTGAATAAGCAGTTAAGCAGTTTGGGTATTTTTCAGTTCATTGGGGGCTGGCAGAGAAAAGATATGCAGAGAGAGGGCTGAAGGAGGTGATTTGTTTAACTTCTGCTAGCCTGTACGGCTGCATCTCCCTGAAGGCAGCGATGTTCAGCCACCCTCATTCCCAGCACTGACCGGCGTACCAGGCAGAAAGTGCCGCTCTCGCAGAGGGAAAATGTTCATCTCTCAGTGCTTTGAGTGCCTATTTACACGGGTTTTAAATAACTTAGGAACAGATTAGAGCTGTCTCCTAAAAACTGGGAGCCCTCTGAACCTGGTGCAGGTTCCAGCTTGGCGAGGGTCCCTCCGGCTGACACGGGAGAAACTGGGAAAGCAGCCAAGTGTTATGTGCCTCTCCAAACCTTCATCTATAAGGTGCGAAACCTCTGCTGTACTGCAGAATCTTCCTATGAGAGTACCCAAACCTACTGTTAGCACCCAAAATCACAGGAGGTAGTGCAACTGACTTTCAACAGCAGATTTGTGGCTGTAGGGGATTTTTGGGTTTGGTTTTTTTTTCCCATTTAGATGTGACTTCAGAGCAGGACACGAGCCTTTAATATGGAGAAAAGCTATCTTCGGATTAATTTTCTCTCTCACCCATAGACACAGGCAAACTTAAAAAGAAAAAAAATTGACTGTGCTGTTGAGGAAGTGCAAGGCATCGCGTTCTTCATTTTAAAAAGGCAGATATTTGGTTAACGCCAGCACTCCGAAGACCCAGACAAGCCTGCATTCCTCTGGTGTAAAGTGCCCTGCAAACACGAGGTACGAGACAGCTCCTGTCCCCAGGAATTTGCCTTCGCCATTCAAAACCTGCAGACGGGGAGGATATCGTGCCTGAGGCAATGCAAGGGGCTAACTGGAAAGCTGAGAGCAGAGCCCAGATCTCCGGCCCAGCGCCTTGCACGGTGAGCTTCGCTCCGGATTGCTTGCTGTTTTCCCACAGCAGCACTCTGCTGTGCTAATTGGGATTGGGTCCCCATTGCACTTAATGCTTCCTGAGCACAGAAGAGGAAGCAAACCCAGTCATGAAAAGCTCGACAGTTGTAGCTGCTTAATTGATGGCGTTATTTTAAATCCAGCCAGTTAAATTGCTGCGGATACCCTTCATTATAGCTTAGGCAATTTTATTTCAAGTTAGCTTTAATCAATTAGGAATTGATTTTAGCTAAGTCGGTATAACAACATCTGATCTGGTTTAACAAAATCGGTTTTAGAGAAGTGAAATGGGTGCAGGTTCAGCATGGACCCAAGGAAGGCTTACTCTTTTTGCCTGCTAGTAATGGGGTAGAGGACGTTCTACTAAAACCTTAGATCCTGCACAGCCACAGCAGATCCTATCCCAATCTTAAGTCCTAGTGAAATAAAATGCAGAGAAAGGGACATAAGATGGGTTACCTGAATGAAGGACCCTCTCCCCAGCAGCTCGTGCACATAGCCACAAGCACACCCTTGCTCTGACTGCGCTGGTCGGGGCAGGAGGTTTGGGGCAAGCCAAGTGCAAGCTAAGGGCTTGCTAACTCTGCCCTGCCCAGGCTGTGGCTCCCCAAGCCACTGGGGCAGCAAAACGTCTTGGTCTTGCTCTGTGTGTTTTTAATGTGCTTATTTTCTGCCAGGTGAGTGTTTTAAAGAGGTGTGCAAAGGTGGCTGAGTTGGAGGTGTGGCAAGGGAAGTGGCTGTTTGGGGAGTTTGGTTGGGAGTAGGTGGAGGAAGCAGTACTTCCTCTTCTTAGCAGAGATGAGGCACTATACCGTGAAAATGGAAGTGCTGGGAGAACTGAGAATTACCAATGGAAAATTTTTAGATGTGACCAATTTCTAATGCTGTCTCACCTTCAGGATTATGAAACATTTGCAAGGTTACATTATTCTTCTGTTGTTTTTTTTTTCCCCAAAAGATTATTCTGATATTTTAACCATACTGTAAAATTGGTACTATGTTTAAAAAAACCCCATCCTGTAATTTTCAATTTTCTGGTGATGTTTTTATAATGATTGTTAGGAGTTCTTATATAGGAATTCTTTATCACAGAATGTTGAAATATTTAATTTCTGTTCTCATAAATGGTAACAACAAAGCTACTGCAATCAAGGGCTTCTGGTACTACCAGAAGAAAAAAAGCAGGATTTCTACCTAGGACTTGTTTACTTTGTGCCAGAGCTGTTACCAAGCTTGATTTCTTCTGTAGGTACAAGTAGTGTTAATGAGGTGTTAATGTGTATGTAAGTGATGCAGTCATAGATTTGCCTTTGATCAATCGGTTTTATTTCCTTTTTTTTTTTCTTTTTCCTTTTTTTTTTTTTAACCTCAAAAAGCTGTTTGTACCATGAGAGCCTGTTGTCTTAACAAAAATTTCTCCAGGAGCTGAAAGAACTTCTGAAAACAATGTGCAGTAAAACTCCCACTGACTGCAGTGGGGTCAGTATTGTTCCTTTGATTACAAGTTGTTTGAAGAGTAAAAACATATTCCTGAGGGTTTGTCTACATGCAGTTTTTGTACTGCTTTAAATATAGTCTTAAATCTAGTATGCTGAAAGGAGTATATAGACCCTAGTACAATGCAGTAGCGTTATTATCAGGATGTTTATGCCAATCTTGCCTGATCCCACAAATGCAGAGGGGCTCATAGTGCCTCCCTATCTGTATCAATACCGTAACTTCAATGTTTTTTTAAAAATGCACCCTTAAGGAGATAGCTTGGCACAAAGACTGGGTGTATTAGGCTTGAGTGTCTTGGCTTATAATTATTCACACACATGAAAAACGAAAGCAACGCATTTGAAGTGGGAAAGCTGCAGAAAGTAGAAAAATGATGCTTTCATCTTATTGATGTGGGCTTCCTTATCCTGTCGCCTTTGTTATCGCTCTTACTGACATAAAGCAGCGTTGCCTCATGTTTATCTGAGTCTCATGAAAAAACAGTCGGGGGGGGATGTGTGTGTGTATGGGGATGTGTGTGGGACCTCCATAAAGTGAACACATACAAAGTGGAGTCGGAAAGGTGTTCAGTTCAATGCCCATGTCTCCTTCCCCGGATCCCCCAGGCATCTTCTGAAGACTCTGACGCCTGGAGCAATCATGTTTTCGAGTGGATGAACCCGCGCGTGGGTTTCGGCGTGCGCTGCTCCTGGGGGAGCCTGTTTGCCGCAGTCGCGCCGTACGGGCTGCCGAGATCA
>NW_010557301.1:0-3663 GCF_000687285.1 Phaethon lepturus | reverse complement strand
CGCCCCCGGGGCGCACGCGGAGCCCACCGGCGGCAGAACGAGCACAAAACCTCGCTGGAGGGAGCGAACCTCAGCCAAAGCCCCAACAGGAGCGGCCGTGGGAGGACGGGGCGGGTGTCTGGCACAGGAGAGCCAGCGTGCGGCCAGAGCCAGCCCACCACCGCAGCAGGATTTCCAGGGAGCCAACACACAGGCAGGCAGCGAAAATCCCCCGCCAGATCGAAACCGGGGCTCAGGCAGGCGAGTCCCCCCAGCTGGGAGGGAGCAGAGCTGCGGCACCCGCATCCCCTGGGAAGCATCCCCCCTGCACCCCCACCTCCCACCCCGCACGGCCACCCACTGCGGGGACACGGGACTGCTCCTCTACCCAGCCGCCACCGAGCACTCGGGTTTTGTCCCAGCATTTCTCCATCTCTCCCTTTCCTCTCCGGGGGTTTTCCCGGTGCGGCGGCAAGAGGAACGGTCACTGGTACAGTCTCGCAAGCAACACCTCCCACGCGCAGCCAGCCCCATCCGAGCGGGGCCTGTTTTGTTATTCCTTTCTCCGACAGCTCCTTTTTCACTTGTCACCCTGTTTTGCTACTACTCAGCTCGCAGCTTCCTCCCGCCTGCTTGTGGTCCTCTCCTTCTTGAAGGATGTCATTTGCATTTTCTCAAGTTATTTAGCACTGCTCCATTTTTCTCCGCCTGCTTTTCTAAAGGCAGTTAGGGCTGGGTTTGGGCAGATGCAGGGGTGGTGTGAGGATCCTGCCCCAGCGCTTTGCAGAATGTAAGCTCTCCCGCCCGGGCAGCACACCCAGCTGCGGTGGTCTCTGCAGCTCCGCTCAGAACTCCCTCATCACCCAGATCCTGAACCACCCCTGGTCCAGAGGGGGTCTGGATCAGCCCCTGGCCTCTGTCTCAGCTCCCAGACAGAAGTGTAGAGCATCGCTACTCTGCCGGCTCTGGCCGCAGGACAGTCTCACCGGAGGGTGACAATCCCCCCAGCTCCTACGGCATTTCACATGTCCCCGGCTCAGAAAGCCACCGGTCCTGATTGAGATGTTAATGCTGTTTCCAGGGAGCCCCTGCCCGTACAGAGGAGAGCAGCACTGCCGGCCCTTCCCCCTGGCCCTGGCTGCCGGCTCGGACGAGGCACCTTCTCCTCCACCATTTTTGCTGGCATGGGTCTGACAGGAACCAACGGGCTGTGGTCCATGTCCTAAATCTTCCTCCTTCTGGAGACAAGACCTTTTTCCCCCGTTCTCTGCTTGTCCTCTCTCAGCTCCCGCTCTGCCGAAAGGCTGCCGTGGCTTTTGGCGAGGGAAACCTCTGGGCAGCTGCTCCCAGGGGGACACATCCAGCCGGGATTGCTGCTCCCCTGTGGGAGCATCTCCGCAGAGCTCCCCGTGGCTGAGCACCCACCACTGCTCTCTTCCCTCACACCAGCTCGGCTTCCCTTGGAGAAAACCATTTATTTATAGCCATCCTGGCTGCCTTTAGCACATTTCAACAGCCCACATCTTTGCCTCCCTGATGAGGAGCCCCAAGCGTTTCTGTTCTCACCCTGCTGCTACGGCCATCCCAGCCTCCTGTCTCCTCCTCGCATCCCCACCCAGGGGCTTCAAAACAGCTTCAGGAGGAGGTTTTAAGGGAAGGTGGGGAGAGAAGGGAGACAGGGCTGCAAAACTCCTCTCCCGTCCTTCCTCCAGCCCTCCCAAGGGAGCGGAAAGGAACTCAAGGGCTTTGATCCCCCCTCCCAAGGGAAAAAAAAGCTCCTGCCAGCTCAGTAGAGATGCTGAAGTGAGGTCTGCTGGCACCGGTGCTGAGCCAAGATGTGCACGGCTGCGGCGCAGCGGGGACCAGTGCTGGGCAGTGCGGTAGCAGAGGTCACCTTCTTTCATGGGTAATTTTCCCCGACGGAAGGAAAGATCCATTTTTTATCAGCTCTCCACTTCGCAGGCGACCCGCCCTTCCCCAGCGAGCTGTGGGGGGGACCCCGGCCCCCTCCAAGCCCACAACACTTTGTTCTTCCGTCCAGTGCTGACAGTTTAATTAAACCCAGTTTGAGATGGGGTCACTGGGGTCAGGTGCTCTCCAGCGAAACCTCAGATCAGCACCATTTCCAGCCACCGGGACTGCTTAATGAGTTATCCGCTCGTTGCAGCAGATATAAATAATGGAGGCCACGCGGAGAGTCCTCCAGCCTCCCGCCCCGCTGCCGAGGCGCTGGCGCAGCACCCCCCACCCCACCATCTCAGACCGAGCTGGGGTCGAGGCAGGCATCAGCTCAATATTCCCAAATACCGAGGGGAAAACATTCCTCTCCAGGCATCTCACCTCCCCCAATGCCCTCATTTGAGTTTTGCTTTCCGCTGGCCCTTTCCTGCCATTCCCCCGTTTATTTAAGCCCTGGCGGATCAGGTTTAACTCAAACCCATTCCATTATCCCGATGCACAAATGCTCTTTAGAGCCCAGCTCCGAGTACCTAATTGCAGCTCAAGCCGGGCTGGGAGACCACAAAGTGCCACCGATGCGGATTAGGCTTTGACGCTCGGACCCCGGCAGCAGACAAACAGCTCTCCATCCCCGCCCGAGGTTCCCTCTGTGCTTGCGTGGTATTTCCATGAGGCTGGAGGTACAGTGGAAAACTGCCCTATGGGTATCACATACCCCACATTCAACATCAAGCCTTGCCTTAACCTGCTGCCGTGTTACCGATGTGTTGCTGAGGATGCATCAAGGCCAAGGCTAGAAGAGGCTGCGCCGCCCAGGCCAGCACCCAGGTACCCACCTAAGCAACCCCCATGGGTTCCTGCACCCACCCCTGGCTTTCTGCCTCAGCTGCCCCCACCTGCCAGACCTGGCAGCCTCATTTCCCAGCTAAACAGATCTCAGCCCAACTTGTTCAGCCAGTTTCTGCTAATTCAAGACCTCCCGGCATCAAAGTGCAAGGAAACGACAGGAAGAGCACGTCATGGGTGGCCCGAGCAGGCAGGGCCCAGGGAAGCCTGGACAGGCACCGCTTGCTGGAAATGGTCTGGAGACCAGGATCAGCATGAGCAAGGTGCTGCTAAGAGCCCTCTCTTTCCCATCCCATCCCATCCCGACCAGCACGGGTCCCAGCCTGCCTCCGGGGCAGGGAGGGGGCAGCAAGCCGTGGGGCCACCCCAGATCCATTTCAGCAGTTAAATAAGTGCGAAGTCTGGCAGGGAGGCTCCGATTTCAGTTCAAGGCAAGCTGATTTCAATCTAGCTTAAACCTGCTCCCCACTGACTCATATCCCTGTAGCCTGACCCAGGTTTGCAGCAATTTAAGAGCGTCCTTATGACCTCCCACACCAGCCGGACTAGCACCGGTCCAGATCCCACCTCCTGCTAAGCCGGTGTGACAGTGTGTCTAGATAAGCTCTGCTCCGCCCCCCTGCCCGAGTCCACTCGTGTGGCTCCGCACAACCGGGCAGCCACAAGGAGGGGGAGCAGCAGGTCCTCCAGCGTGCTGGGCTTTACTGTCCAAACGCAGCGCTCGAGGCTCTTTCAGGGCAGCGGCTCCTGATGCGCTCCCCGGGCAGACCCCAGCACGGCATCCCTGCCCTCACTAACGCAGGCAGCGCGTGGGGTAGTGTGCTGCAGAGAGGGATGGCAGGCGGCTCAGCACGTCCCCCCTCCCCCGTCCTGCAGCCA
>NW_010557300.1:0-2123 GCF_000687285.1 Phaethon lepturus | reverse complement strand
TTATATATATATATATATATATGACATTAAACACCCCCCTGCCTGATATCACGGGATAAAAGTGATGCTCAGCATCCCCGCCGGGCTTGCAGGAACATTTTTCCTTCTCCCTCCATCATTTTTGGGAGGGAGAGGTAAAGGAAACTCCTTTATTTTAGGAAATCTTTGGGTTTTTTTTCAGGAAATCATCGTTTTATTAAGGAAATCTCCTTTTTTTTTAAGGAAATTGCCTTTTTTAATGGAAATGGCCTTTTTTAAAGGGATTTTTTTTTAAAGGAAATCTTTCTTTTAGGAAATCTCCCTTTTAGGAAATCTCCGTTTTCTTAAGAAAATCTCCCTTTTCTTAAGAAAATCTGCCTTTTCTAAGGAAATCTTCTTTCTTTAAGGAAATTCCCTTTCTTTAAAGAAAATCACCCCTTTTTAAGGAAATTGCAATTTTTGTAAGGGAATATTTTTTTAAGGAAATTCCGTAATTTTTTAAAGGAAATCTTTTTTTTAAAGTAAACGTAGAAAGTTGTGTTGGGAGGGGAAGGTTTTATCCACTGGAGCATCAGGGAATAACCTTTTTTCCCAACTCAGGGATAAAAACGAGTCCCTGCAATGGGGCAGCGTTGGACTTCGGGTGATTTTTGCTTTTCCAGTGAACTTTTCAATTACTTCATGGTCCTTTTTTCATGTTGATCGACAGCATCCACCAGTCTTCGGGCAATAATAGGTTTGGTGTTTTTTTTTTCCTCCCAGGAAACTTAAACAGTGGCGCGGTCCCGCCGGGAAGAGCATCCTTCACCCATCCATCCTCATCCCCAGGGATGCGGGGGCTGGACCGCGCCTCCCAGTACCATCCGCGTCCCGGTTCTGCTGCGCCGTCGGGTTTGAGGTGCGCGATGGATGCCTGGGGACACGGAGAAAAATAACCCGGGGTGCTCAGACACCCCCAGTTTTGCCTAATTTATTTTCCCTGGAGCTGCTCCGGCTTAAAATAATTAGTAAAATTAGTCCCCGGCGATGGGATGGGGCGGCTGAGTCGCTGGGCGGGGATGGCGATCGCAAACGTGGCACAGAAGCAGGCAGGGATAAAAAGATGAGGATTTTAAGCCTCAGGAAATATTAATTTAAAACACTAAAGTGAGAGTTTTATGATGCCGACCTCCCTTTGCCCCAGCTCTGGCGAAAACCCCCCTCGTCGACGTCTGTCTTTATTCCTCGCAGAAATACCAAATTGCAGCAGCGCGCCGCGTTTCCCAAAGTCGGGAGGAAACTTTTGCCATGCTTAGGGATAAATCGGGGGGGATTTGACATCCCTGACCCCGTTGGGAAAGCCAGACCGAGCACCAATATCTTCTTTTTTTCAGGTCGCGGGTACGCCCTGTCCATCTCAGCATCCCATCCCCAATTGTTCTCCATCCTTACTTCACTTCGGGATGTGGAAAGGTGCTTTTTTGGGGCGTTGGCGGGATCATTTAATGTCCCACGCGCTGTTGAATAACTCGATTCCCAAATAATTTTCACCTGCCACCAAAGAGGGTGTTAACAAATGCCCTCTAACTAGCAAAAAAATAAATTATTTCACGGCATCATTAATCGGATCGTTAAGATGCTGGCTCAAAATACTAATCCGGAGGGATGGGAATTAATCCCGTTTATTAAATTAAATGTAGACCTGGTTTTGATCACCTTCCAGCCTTGCAAGGACCAAGGCGACTCTCCAGGTAATCCCCATGGGAAAACCAGTCCCTCCGGGGTGGGATGGAGCCGCGATCCCATCGGGACGGAGCCACGGTCCCGGCGGGATGAAGTCGCTTTTGCCCAGCTGTGAGTTGCAGCTGTATAAATAAGATGAGAATTTGGCCTCTGCTCTTCCCCCGGCCTGATTATATCTTATTTTTCTGGACCTCCCTCTTTTGAAAGGGAAGAGAACCCCTCGTTAGCCCACACCTCCGTTTAAATTAGCATTTGTTCAGTATTTGCGAGCTTATGGCGTGGTATTTTTTTTTTTTTTTTTTTCTTTTTTAAGAGGCCAAAAAGGGCTTCTTTTTTTGGTCAGCGCTGCGCTAGCGCGATGCTCTTTGCAGCTAACGAGATGCAGATGCTCTGAGGGACCGATGCCGGAGGAGCAAGGGGTG
>NW_010557299.1:378-609 GCF_000687285.1 Phaethon lepturus | reverse complement strand
GGAAAAAATACGAGTGGCCAAAAAAACCCAAAAAGCAATCCCAGATGTGTCGCTTACTATTTTAAAACATCATCGTTTGATTTGGGGGTGAACCAGACTCCTGACCTTTCGGAGCGCGTGGGGCTGCCGGTCGCGCCAAGCTCTTCGAGGCCAGGGCTGACTTCTTGCTCTGTTTGTGTAGAGCCAAGAAATTAATATTAATAAATTTCCCTGAATGAGAATCGAGTACCT
>NW_010557299.1:0-258 GCF_000687285.1 Phaethon lepturus | reverse complement strand
CGCCTCGGTCGGATAACATCAACAGCCATTAGGGACGGGACCGGGAGCGCCGCTTCCCGCGCCACGCGCAGCTGGGATGCAGATGGGAAGGGACCGGTGCGGGAGGGGAGAGATGAAGGAAGCCTCTGGCTTGCTTTTAAAGTGCCTCGGGCAGGGCTTTCAGGCGCCAGGAGCAATTTCTTTTTCTGCGTTCCTCCATCCTTTTCGCAGCCCTGGCCCTTCTTTTGCATGACTGCGACAGAAAAACCGTCCCGAATC
>NW_010557298.1:4982-12640 GCF_000687285.1 Phaethon lepturus | reverse complement strand
GCCCGGAGGCTTCAACGCGTTTTGAGGGAAAATGGTTAAAATCGTTAAACACGGAGTTGTTTTACCGGCACCGGGTGTCGAGCTGGGGCTGCCCGGGCACCGCTTGGCCTGGGTGGGCTTGCAGGGAGCGGCGCTGCCGGCTGGTCCTGTGTCAGGCCCTGCTCCCCACCTCGGCCTTGACCCTGACCCAGGCCGGGTGAGCCCTCTCCTCTCTCATTTATTTCCTTAGAAACAGCAGCAGGATGAGCGAGCTCTTCCCGGGGGGCAGCTCGTGTGCTCTGATCCTGCCCGGCACCGACTTCCAGCCGTGGGGAAAAGCTCGGGGTCAAGTACATCGTCTCTCCACCCGGGAACTGTGGGTTGTGACTCTGCAGAGCAATGACAGCTCGAATCTGTTCCTCTGACCAAATTCCTCCTCGTGACCGAATTCCTGCAACCTCTAGGCCTTTCAGGCAAATCGTATTCCCTCCCAGCACTTCCCACTACTCTCTTGAATAAACTCTTTCTCAAAGTAGGTGAATGCGATCCATCGACGTCCGGCTTAACAATGTTGCGATGGTCCGAGCTGAGGGGTTTCTCATTGTTACCTCTGGGAGAGTCCTGGTGGCATCTCTCATCCTCAGGCGTTCAGATCGCTTGGGATTTTTTTTTTCCTGTTAAACCTAATGCTTTGACCAACCCCGTCCTGGGGAGTGAAACACATTTGAGGTAATAGCACTTGGTGTAGTTCTTCTGGCTTTTAGTTTATCGCCCCACGAGATGTTGCGGAACGGAGCAGGGTTCTGGAGTTTGGTTGTGTCGTGTGCCATACGTGCTTGGTTTCGGGAATTGGTAGGGAATGGAAAGGTTTGGGCATTGTCTGTGTGTGCGGAAATTACAAACATTGTCTTCTGACTCGGCCATTCAGGGCCCACTGAACCCGCAAAGACTGTTCTCGTATCATACAGGAATTATAATCTATAGACTACAAAGAAATTGCTTGTATTTAACAAAAAGAGTAGGCGACTAGACCTCTTTTCTGTCTTGGCTCTTTAACTTTGCTTGAGTTTCTTCTCCAGCTCTACTAGGAGACAGATAAGTACAGAGACTCAGGTGCTGGTAGCCCAGCCCAGCTCCCGCTGATAAACAGAAATTGATGTTCCTTGTCCGATCTTGCTGCCATTTACAACGACCGCTAATAAAAGCACGGGCACGCTGTCTAAAAACTCTATTTCCAGTAAAAGGGAAATACAGTATTTTTTAAATAAAGTATTTCCAGTAAAGTCTGGTGATTAAATTGTGAGGCCTTTTATTCTTGGTCATTCCAAAGACCTCAGCCAAACTGCCGAAAACTTCTCTCTCTCTCTTACTCTTCCCCGGTAAAGTCTGAATAATTTGTCTTTCAGGTGACATTTTGTATTTACCTCCATATTTTTTAAATTTGGCACAGGAGTTTAGTGACATGGTACCTTAAAATATTCACTCTGGATGTTCTCAGCACCTTTAATTTATTAAAATAGACGTTAGGAATCCGATTCATCCTTAATGTATGTTCTCTTTGGTCCATCGTTACTTATTTACAGTAAATTACTAGGGAATTTCATTCCTTGGCTCTCAAGTGCTGCCTTCAGAGCGCGAGGCAACAATTACATGCAGAAGGTAGTTGTCTTTAATGTTGCGAAAATAATAGGTTTGGGTTTTTTTTCCTCAAGTATTACAGAACGGAGGCTTTGCCTTGCATTCTGGACGCGAAGGAGTCCCATCAGTCCCATCAGATCAAACTTGTATTACCGTTGCCAGCGTTACATTGTTGTAACTGAGAAAGGAGAGGAACTTGACTTCTTGCCATACTGATGCAAGACGGCGCCGTTTTTAAATCTATAAATGAAATGGGCGGTTACATCTTGGTTGGCTGTATAATGTTTTTATTGAAAAACATTATCTTTTTCTCTCCCTGGTGTTCGCACCTTAGCGCTCAAAACAGGGCAGAGGAATATCCCTCTGAGAAGCTGAGGATTAGAGAGTTTGCACAAATTCCAACTACTAATATGTAAATAAAATGAACAAGCAAGACTCTTGTTGGCAACCTACAACAAATGCTCTAGACCTGCATCAGTATTTATTCCTATTTTTAGGAAAACTTCTGAACAGAGTGTGCCTGAGCCTTCAGGAAGCAAATCCTGGCTGCGTCTGAGCAGAGCTGCTTGCGATCTGCGACTGGATTTCAACACCCCTTAATGTCAAAGGTACTCAGATCCACATCCTGGCTTCTCTGTGGATTCCTCTTTAGCTTTAATGGGGAGGTTCTCTCAAAAGAAACAACCTCTCAGATGGCTCTTCACAGCTCCACTATGCTTTTTTGGCCCTCGCCACTTAACTTCAGTGACTCCGAAAGGCGTCCGAGCCTACAAGGGGTTTTCCTTTAAGCTGCACACTGCGAGTCATCCTGCAGAACTCACACATGCAGTTCACAAATACCAGATGGCAATAAAATTAAAAGTAATAGCTAATGGCAATTAAGCATTTGCTATAACCATTCTCCCTTCCTGACTGTAAGAAGCTGCCAAATGTTTGTTTGGTTTTTTTTTTGCCTTGACCAGAAAAAAACCCCACAAATGATGTTTCTGCAGAGTGGAAAATTAACAGAATACAGGACGCCGGCTTCCTTTCCTAGACTGTAATCCCGTTTGGACTTGACTGGAAAGCTATCTGCTGTATTTCGTACATCTCTAGAAGAAGAAGAAAGAGGAAGAACACACAGTAAAGGAAAATCTGGGGCATTGTATGGGCACATGCAAAAAGTATTTCAGCAAGTGACCCTGTTAAACCCACAAACTGGTCGCTTCTAGGATGTACAGCTCTTTAAACAAGATTATATTCAGGCATGCTACGGAGTTGCTGGGACTTCGTTTGGATTTTTTGTTTTGTTTTTATACTGCAGGCTGTTGCAATGGATTTGCTCCACAAACTTGGAAATAGTTTGACTTCATTAACATAGGCAGCTCGTCCAAATACCATTGTGTTTGGCTCAGTATAAATAACAATGACTGCTCCCCTTCCTTTTCAGTGACTCTTGCTTCTTGGCATGTCTTGGATCTATCAGCGATACACAAATAGTTATTAGCTTTTTCAAGCCCGAGATACTCTACCTCAGCCCTTCCTCCCGACGTTATTACACATGCAGCATATTTCATCCATTCTGTTATTTACAAGTCACATGGCGATGTGACCTTGCCAAGATTTTTTAGAGATAAATCTCTCTTAATTTATGCATACCTGGCCAGGAAGGACATTTTCATGATTCACGTCACTATAAGAAGCGCAAATCTACTTCTTCCTAACATGTAAACAACACATGTGGGTTTTTTATTTCCCCCTGTCCTAATGGGTAATTAGTGTCTTCTTTACGGTGAATCATATTAAAGTGATCTTATCGTTATTAGTTTTCACACGGTGCTTTAAGAAATCTCAAGATGTTTTCATGCTGTGTTTGGCACAGATGAGGAAAGGGTGAGGCCAAAGCACCTCCACGTCACTGCTGTCCCGAGCTGCAGCATTTCTAGCCCTGTCCTGGGAAGGAGAGAAGTGTCGGGGGCTGATGGTGCATCACAGCGGTTGAGGAGCCTGGGCCAGGGGATGTGAGAGCAAAAGGAAGACCGGGGTCGATATAGGGGGTTTAGATCAACAGTTTCTCTTCAGAAGATCTCCTCCTAAATCCTAGTCTGTTGCCAGTGAGTATTTCATGTTGTTTATTGAGTAGCACCTCATAGCATGCTGTGCAACCTCTTCCTTAAAACACACGTTGCTCTCCCCAAGACGGAAAGGCAGCACACGCAAGAGCTTCTGAAACAGAATTCTACGACTGGTAGAAAGGCCAGAATTGGGGGATACATGGATAACCCAATAAACGGAGAGGAGTCAGGGGAAGTCGTGCCTGGAAGACCTGTTGAAGTCCCTTGAGTACATCCTCAAGCATGTGGGTGGGGAGAACAAGGTGCTACGGTCTACTTGAATTTCCAAGCACCTTCTTAAGGCTAAGCAGCTGCTATTTCTGGTAAGCAGGCGCAGGTTAAGAAGGAAGAATATAGCCTGGACAAATAATGGAGTAAAAGACTAGAAAGAGCGGGGCAGCATGACCGGTCATTTCTGTTCACAGGTGGACATCACCAGTGGAAGCCTGCAGGGATCTTCACCCCTCAGCATACCCACAAGCGCTTTCTCCTTTTGTGAGCAAAATTTTGGCAGGTTAAAACCTGAGCTGAAAAACAATAGGTATTTTGCAGACCATCAAGCTTCAGTGGTACTTGAGTTATCAAAATCTCTACCGGCTAGGTAGAAAGTTGTCCTAAAGATTCCCACGGTAGAGAACTCGCTGGTTTGTGATCTTGTTTTGCTTTGTTTCTCCTTACTCATCGCCACCTTGCCTCCTGTGCTGGCGGGCCAGCAGGTTTTCCTGGAACAGGTCATGCGTCTGGCACCGAGCTGTGGCACTGTCTTCTAGACGAAAGGGACCTTATGCTTGTCAGACAGGCCCAAAAAGACTTTTATTTAAGGGATACCAGTGATGCAAAGGGTTCCAGTGATTGTCACTGTGCAGGTGAAACACTGAAACACCAGAACACCAAAACACCAACCTAGATTGCGCTACGGTTCCTGTGCAAAGCACAGAACTGAAGGTGTGCCTGTAGCTCCCAAGCAGGAACTGCTTTGAAATCACTTTGCTTTGAGGTTAAGATCATAACGATGAAATCTGCATCTCATCGGGGCCACGCACTGCTCCTAGAGCAGCAGAGGAGCCTGGCTCAACCCGTCAACACACTGCAGAGGAGGAGCTGCATGTCCTCCATCTGCTCATCTGCCAGATGATTCACACACCGGTCCTTCAAACATCCATCTGGGAAACCCGGGCTTTTGCTCACTGCTTGCTGAGAAAGAACTGGAGATATGTGCTGTGCTGTATCTTGTCTCAGGTGTGATCTAATTCCTCTTAATTCATCTTCCCTTTCTGTGTTTCAGCTTTTGAAGTCTCCTGGAGCGCTGCGGCCCCGACCTGCGCAGGATGGACCCTGTTGTTCTCAGTTACATGGACAGTTTGCTGAGGCAATCGGACGTTGTCTTGCTGGAGCCCCCGAACTGGCTTAACGATCACATCATCGGGTTTGCCTTCGAGTACTTCGCCAACCACCAGTTCCGAGAATTTAGCGATCAGGTTTGTTTTATCAGCCCTGAAGTGGCTCAGTTCATTAAATGTGCCCTTAGCCAGGAAGAAATAGCCATATTCCTTCAACCGCTGGACCTTCTCCACAAGAAGCTGGTGTTCTTGCCTATCAATGATAACTCCAACCAGGTCGCTGGGGGCACCCACTGGAGCTTACTGGTTTATTTCAGGGACAAAAAGTGCTTCGCCCATTACGATTCCCACAGTAAATGCAACTCTGTCCACGCCAAGCAAGTGGCGGGGAAGCTAGAGGCCTTCTTAGGCAAAAGAGGAGGCAAAGCAACCTTCGTGGAGGAGAAGGCGCCTGCCCAGCAGAACAGCTATGACTGTGGGATGTACGTGATCTGCAACGCAGAGGCTCTGTGTCAGGGATACTTCAGGGGCCAGCCAGAGCCTTTGCTGCAGCTCCTCACCCCCCCCTACATCACGCAGAAGAGATCAGAGTGGAAAGCTCTTGTTATGAAACTGGCACAGAAGTGATCAAGAATGCAGCTACAGCCCCCCCCCCCAAAAAAAACTGCCTTCCCCGACCACAAGGCAGCACCCCCAGTGCCTGAAGGAGATGCCCATGCGCAGGATTGTCCCAAAGAAGAAGAATGTAACCCCTCCAGCATGGCTACACCCCCAAACACCCTCTTCTCTCCTGGAAAAGCCTTAGTCCCCTCTGGAAGTCACTGGCCTTTGAATTTCTAACTAGAAAAGTCACTTTGTTTTCAAAGAAATCCTCCTCTCCATGGTGAATTTTTATACTAATTGCTGTGGCAAAATGGGTGGCTAAAGAGACTTCTCCCACCTTTGCCCAGCAGGCAACACGCCCTCGTTAGGTGGCTTTAATTGGCTACAGGTATTGCTGTTCCAAGCCAGGTTTAGCAAATGTCCTTTAAAACCAAGCCCCCAAATGCTTTATCGTGGATACTTATAATCTGTGCCTCCCGCTAGCGGTATTGGAGCAGTCTAGGCTTTAGCAGCAAGGATTTTTACCCCTGAAAACCTTTGAGATGTTGATGTCAAAAAATGAGACTCCAAAAGAAATGCTACAATTAATTTAAAAATGGAGAGGGGAAAAAAAAAAAATCAGTTTTCTTCAGATGGGTGCTCCTAGGCTGTACAGCCATAGCTTTTTTTCTTGCCCCCCACCCCTGCTTGCTCTTACTAGAAATTAAAACCTGACTCTGAACTGCTGGAAGCTTAACAGGAAGCTGAGAAATCCAAGCCTAGGAAAGGAAACTTAATTGAGATGAAAAGTGGCACTCACTCTTTGAGGTTTTGGGGTTTTTTTTCTCATTACAATTTTAGGTCGTCAGCACTCCCCAACCCTCATTAGCGTTTGCCGGTGCTCAGCGCGTACGGTACGAGGCAGGCGCTGCTTCCTCTAGCACAAAACCAGTTCTGTTACTCGAGATAAACACACCAGGGAGAACAAAAGGACAGAGTTTGAGGTATAAAAGCCAAAGATAACTGCGGTCTCCTTGAAGCCAGAGAAGTCCTCAATACACTTTTCCTCCCGTGCTGGATGACGGCTGGGATCTCAGAGCACAGCCCCTTGTTAAAAGACAAGGCTTAGCAGTAGGAAAAATAAAAATTAAATTAAGACATCGTTGCAGGATAAGGAATAATCTCTAACCTCATGAGAAGCAAAGAGCAGGTTGCTCAGGTGGTGGCTAGCAGAGCAACCACACCCCAGCACGCCAACTGGATCAGGGAAATCCAGGTTAAATATAACCCTCAGAAAAGGGGGAAGGATTAATTTTGAACCCGGAGCTCTCCACCCATCACACTGCCAGCCCAGCCCCACCGGTGTGTGTGCCAGCACAGCACCCAGGGTGAGGAACTGTAGGAAGGGCTTTAAACTTTCCTTGTTGCTGAGGCGAAGGGAAGTAGCCACAGCCCAGGCTTTCCCAAAACACCCAAGCAAACCCATACAGGCAGCGGTGGGACGAAACGAAGGTCGGGGTTCTTCCCCTCCTTCCTAGGCTGCCAGAGCAACATCACTGCCCCCGCGGGAAGCTGTCTTTCTCCCGGGTCCAGAATAAAACTCAAACCAAACCGCATGCTCGTCAGCATCGTCCCCTCGTTTGTGTGGGTACCCGCCAACAAGCGGTGGCTCCCGCTGCCCCACGGTTTCTTGGGTTGTGTCACCCAGGCAGAGCCTCGGGTCTCGCAGCGGCTTTGCAGCCGCTCCGCGCCCTGCAGTGGGTGAAACTAAGCAGAAATCGGTCTTGGAGAGCCAGCGAGCCTGGGGAAAACTCCGCCCGTGCCTTGTGCGATAGCGAGGAGGTTGTGTGAGCTGATTTAATCTCCTATTTTTTTTATTTTAAGGGGTTGATTTGGGCCGGGGAGGAGCGTGGGGCAGAGGGGAGGTTGGAAGGCAGGGTGGTGGGTCCGACCGCGGAAGCACCAGCAGGTTGTGCTCGTCCAGAGGGCACCCAGTGCTCCTCATCCCCATGGGGCAGGGCAGGGC
>NW_010557298.1:4544-4933 GCF_000687285.1 Phaethon lepturus | reverse complement strand
TCGGCGGAGGGCACACCGTTCCTCATCATCCCCATGGGGCAGGGCAGGGCTGCCACAGCCATCGAGGTGAGCACCCAGGGACGTTTCCTGCACCCGAGGCTTTTACGTGGCATTTCTTTACACTAGGAAAAGCAAATAAGCTCGAGCAGGGCGTCGCCGGGAGAGCAAACACACACTAACCAGGCAGGCAAACACCGGCTGGAAAGTAAAACCGGAGCCTTGCAACCGTCTCTCGTCAGCAGAGACCCCCCCAAAACCACACCAGGGGCTCGCCCCTGGGCTCCTCCAAACCTCCACCACATCAGCCGACTGCACCCACAGGTTGTCCCACCACTGGCTTTAACTAAAGAGCCCCGAGAGGAGCCAAGGTGGCCGTTGCCATCGTCACC
>NW_010557298.1:2241-4428 GCF_000687285.1 Phaethon lepturus | reverse complement strand
AGAGGAGCCGAGGTGGCCGTTGCCATCGTCACACGCCTGGCCTGGGCTTGGCAATACAAAGTAGGTGCTGACCCCACACACCTGCTCTGTATCGGGTGCTGCAGAACACCCAAAGAACACCAGGCTGGACACACGAAACAGAAACAACCCCAAACCCTAATCCTCAACTTCTAAACCTCATTTTTGGGGCCATAAGCCCCACTTTGAGGTTGAATCCGTTGAGTACCGACTTGTTTTGAGAAAAAAAACCACCCCAAACACTCCAAACCCATTTCGGCAGCTGCACCGGCAACACGAGCTGGGTGAGTCCCCGGTGGGGACGGGGTGGCAGCGGGATGGTGCCTTTCATCCACCGGGTCACCCACAAAATCAAAGGCTCCGACGGCCCCGCAGCACCGAGGCTTTGAAGCAGAAGCTTTGATAATTTGGCCAAACCACAGATACCCCCAACCCCAGCACCCCAAGGGTGCTAAATCTTCCAAAAATGGAGTGACACCACCCTAGTCCCCGCTTAGCCAACGCCACCCTCTGCTGTGGCTTTCAAGTTGGGCCATTTTCATGCATTTCACCCATTTTCATGCATTTTGCTGCATGGACCAGGCAGGCTGGGTTGCGGATGCTCAGGGAGAAGGAGGAGGAGGAGGAGGAAGGCTCACCCTGTCCACCCCAGCAGGCCGGGGCTGCAGCTCAGCACCCTCCCCAGGCACCCGCTGTCCCCAGGCTGGCCCTGCCACCAGCTTGAGTGTCACATCCCGCAGTCTCTGCTGCCATCTAGTGAAAAACCTCCCTGTCCCCTACGCCCGGAGCATCCCTGGCCCCGGATGTCCCCCAAAAACCACGCCTGGTCCCCCTGCCCCAGCCAGGGCTGCACCCCAAAGCCTGTTTGCCCCCCCGCCCCCGCCTTGGCATGGCCAGGGTGGCACAGTGCCGGAGAAACGATGCTGAGCACCCACGAGCATCCCGGCGGCGCTGGACCATGCAGCATCCCTCCTGTCCTGCCCCACAGGGTGCAACGTCGGGGGCCACGCAGCCCCAGGTGCACCTGCGCTGTCCCAAAGGGACAACGGGGCGATGCCACCCGTCCCCAGGCCCACGCAGGGACGGGGCTGTCCCCATGTAACCCACGTCCCGAGGACATGGGCATCGAAGGGGCACTGGGACAGCTCAGATTCTGGGGTACCCCATTTTGGGGCTCGCGGCCCAGCACCGCCGCAAAGACGCTGGCAGCAGACAGGGGCGTGCTAGAAAACCCTGGTTTTATTTTCACTTAAAAGCCATTCCGAGCCTGGAGTGAGAAGTGAGCTCTTCCCCAGGACACGAGGATTTGGCCCCATCAGCACTTGCAGTTCCCAAAAAATAGGAAAGAAAACCAAAACGAAGCGCACAGGTATCACCTGCCGCTCCAGCGCGCTCCCGGAGGAGGCTGCGGGATAAATCCTGCGGCACTCAGCTCCGCGCCGTGACAAGGAGAACACGAACCAGGGCACAGACACGCTGTGATCCGGGATGTTCGCCGGCACCAGCCGTGGGCTCCTTTCAGGGTGTCTTAACGAGGCGAGCGGGGCTAACGAAGCCCTGGTCTGGCACGGTTCCCAGCTGCAGTCCCCGGCAAGGACGCCCGGTCTGGGGGGACCCTAAAGTGCTTTGCAGGGAGACACATAAACACACGTACCCCGAGATGCCCCGGAACTCCAGGAGAGAAGGGCTGGGGGCCGGTATGGAGCCCTGCGGAGCTGGGGGTCCCTGGATTGTACCCCCACCCTTGGGTGCTGGGGCACATGATGCCCCACAGGGCTGGTGGCCCCTTTCTCCCCATCCCCGCAGACCCCCTGGGGCCACTCCCCCGGCCAGGAAGGTACCGGGCGGGTTCAGCCCAGAGACGCTGTCTGGGCTTCACCCAGAGCAGCAGCAGCAACCCATCCACATTTTTGGGGGTTCCCAGTGAGCCCAAGGTTATCTTTTAACAAGAAAAACCCAGGTCTGGGGAAAAAAAAAAAAAACAACACGGCGCTTGTTTTAGCAGCAAGTCCTAAGGGAAGGTCCAGCCACTCGGCAGCCCCAAGCCATCATCCGGTGCTACAGCGCAGCGGCATCCCGGGGAGAAAATGGGTTTCCAGTCGGACGGGGAGTTGGCACTGGTGGCCGTGAGCCGGCCGGGCGGGCCCGCTGGGAGGGGGGGCCCGTGGC
>NW_010557298.1:410-2134 GCF_000687285.1 Phaethon lepturus | reverse complement strand
AGCGGGTGCCAGTGGCAAGAGAGAAAACACTTGGTCCCATTTTACTGGCCGAGGGAAAGCCGGGCCACGGCCGGGAGGACGCAGCACCGGGATCCATACGCAGGGTGCCCCCGTCTCGGCGTCCGTCCTCAGCCAGGTCACAGTCACCTGCAAGCAGAGAGTGGGGTGAGGTGGGGTGAGCGGCCGCAGAGGCACCGCACCCCAGCCCGGCGCCCAGGCCCCATGGGCACGAGGAGGGAGACCCCCCAAACGTCCCCAACCCACGGGAACCCGCTCCTGTCCGCGCCTTGCTGATGCCGGCGGTCGCGTTAGCTCCAGGACGCAGCCCAGCTCCACGGAGGTGCCCTGGTGCTTCCTACAACTGGGGAACCAGCCCCAAACCCACAAGGAAACCTTCTCCCAAGGGCTGAAAGTCTGGGGTCTCCCGGTCGCTCAAACCAGCAGTTGGTGGGATCATGTGCTGCGTGGGGATGGCACCTCAGGGTCTGCCATCGCCCGTCCCCGCAGCAGGCAGAGGATAAGGGGCAAAGCGTCCCCAGGACACGTCACGGTTCCTCTTTTCACCACATCCCCCGGGTTCTCCGCTGGCGGCGTGACCCACCTGCCCCAAAGCGTCCCCGAAGGTCCCTCACCTCCTGTGCCCACGGGAGAGGTAGTCCCGGTTCAGAGAGCAGAGCTGCTGCTCCAGGCGGAAGATGCGAAACGCCAGGTATGAGGAGGACACGACCAGGAGGCAGATGCTGGGAGCAGAGGAACGAGCACAAGCGCTCAGCAGCTGGTGGTCGAGACGGGCGTCCCCAGCGTACCCCCCGCGCCCTCCCCGCACTTACAGCACAATGAAGACCTTCAGGAGCTGGTAGTCGGAAGGTCTCAGCTCCGCCACGCAGCTCTGCTCCACCTCCAGCTCCTCCTCGGTGTTTATTGCACTTTCTGAAAGTTAAGCCCGGAGTCAGCGGCACGGCAACGCCGGGCGGATGCTCACGCTCCTCCGGCAACCAGGAGCCTTCAAGCATCAAATATGCCTCCCCCATGGGCTGACGCTGCCTGCACGGTGTTACGGGCACCCACAGCCAGGAGACCCCATCTCCAGGACCCCATCCCCAGCCTCAACCCTGCTCATCTGCGAGGTAGAAATGCCCTCCAGGAGAGCAGGGGATGGATGAACACGTATTTATGGAGGTTTACGCCCGGCACCGTGTGCGGGGCAGGATGCAAACCCGCGCCCCTGGGTCGGACGCAGCCCTCACCCGAAACCAGGGGCTCCTCGGAGGTGAAGGAGCTCTCCTTGGCGCTCAGGCTGCTGACGGAGGCCCGATGGATGCACTGGTAGTCAGCGTCCGGCAGCGACAGTGACAGCGAGGCGGGTGACACCTTCCTCCACTTGCCCTCGGGGACGATCACCTCCTGCGGGAACAGCCCCGGGTGAGCCGTGCCGCTGGCAGCGGTTTCTCCCATAAAACCAGCGGCGCCGAGGACACGGTGGGGCCGGATTCGGACTCCAGCCTTACGGCACCTCCCATCGAGCACCAGCGCACCCAAAACATCGTCCTAAGGGGGAGCTGGTCCTCCACGCTGGCCCTGGTTCCTACAGCCATGGGAAGGACCTGCCCACACACCCCACGCCTGCCCCAAATACCGATTGCTGCCTCCTTCACCCCTTGGTTTGGAGCTCAGCATGGTCACCCGTCATCCGCCCAGAGCCCCCCAGCATCCCGGTCCCAGCG
>NW_010557298.1:0-352 GCF_000687285.1 Phaethon lepturus | reverse complement strand
CAGCCAGCACGGAGAAGGGTTCCCCCACTGGGCAGTCCCCAGGGCTGGAGCTGCTGACGGGGCAGGTCCCTCAGAAGCACCAGGAGATGCTTCCAGCCTGGGTCACTCCCAATTTGCTCCTTGAAAAGCACCTTCAACCCCTCAAGGGATGCCACCAGCCCACGGGGGACACCCCACTTGTCACCTCCTGGGCCAGCGTGCCGCGCCTCCGGCCTGTGGGGGACACCCCACGCCCTGCTCAGCACCCCCGTACAGCCCGGCACGGACGCAGCACCGAGGGCTTCGTGACCAAGTGGAGACAGGGACAGGCCATCCACATTTCCTGGAGAGGACACGTCCTGCCGGCCAGGGA
>NW_010557297.1:951-4501 GCF_000687285.1 Phaethon lepturus | reverse complement strand
GTCAGGCCGGGCCTGGGGTGTCACACGCCTCCGGCCTTTGCTGCTGAGAAAGAAGGAAACGCTTCATATTTTCAATTTTGCATGTCAATGGCCAGCTTCGAACTCGGCGGCAGCTCCGCAGGGCACCAACGGCCTCTCGCATGCAGCTTGCACCCCACTCGGGTGCCTTAATGCCATCGAGGCACCAGTATATTGCTATTGTGGAAATAATATTATGGTCCGGATTAAAATCTACAGCTATAAGCACCCTAGATAAATGGCAGCGGGGAAAACTTCACCCCCAGGTCTGCTGGGGGAGCTTTGGGAGTGTGTGGGAGAAGAACTGGGACAGAGAAAATCAGGAGGCAGGGAAAGCGTGGGATCACAGCCAGTGTCCCCTGGGCTTGGATATCCCCGCACCCTCGGGCACCTGGGAATGGCAGAAAGGTGCTTGAGTCAGGAGTAAAAGCCCGTTGCTTCCTCCTGATTTGCCAGGAGCCCTTTTTCATCTTCCAGAAAAGCACAAAATGCACTGGAAGCTGCAAAGACCCAGCCCAACGAAAGCTACCCAGTGCTTATGTAATTTTCCCAGCCTCTGGAATTCTGGGAAATAACAGCCCTGCGTGTCAGAGCAGTTTGATTCTGAGCGGTGAAGTCTGGAGGGACTGGGCAAGCGCTGGGAAGTGGGAATCGATACTCTCCGCAGCCCAGCAGTGTTATCGCTGTGTTATCGCACCAGGATCCACTACGGTGATTTGCAAGTTGCGAAAGGTGTGGAGACTTTTATGGAAGAAGTTGCGTATTTGTTTTTTCAGGGTGTTTGCACCAGCGTTAAATACCACGTAGCAGAAGAGGACGAGGAGCCGGCGTGCCCAGTCGCTGCCCGCACTGGGCCCTGAGATGAAGCGTCCAGCACCGCACGGGACATGGCCCGGCGCTGCCTTGTCCCGGAGGGCTGTACGCCCCGGTTAGCCCCTCTTTGCAGCACACCCGCTCGCCTTCCTCCCGCCTTCCTCCCCTGCTCCATCCTGCTGCCTCCTTCCTTTCGCTCTCCTTCCTCCTTCCCTTCCTCCCCTGCTCCATCCTGCTGCCTCCCTCCTTTCGCTCTCCTTCCTCCTTCCCTTCCTCCTTGCTCCCTTTCTCTTTTCCTCTTCCTTCCTTCCTCCTTCCTCGTTCCTCCTTCTTTCCCCCCTTGTTCCTCCCTCTTCCCTCCCTGCTTCCTCGCTCCTCCCTCCCTTCTTCCCGTCCACCACCACCTGAGCCCAAGGCCGAGCAGCGGGGCACCCTCTCCCTTTCCCACCCTGGCCTGCGGCTCCTGATGTTCAGGGGCCGCATTAGGACACCCCCGGGGTGCCACCCACAGCACCCTGATGCCTCCCCGCGCCCGGCGCAGGCTGTCCCCCTCAGGCAGGGCTCCTCCAGCCCCATGGACTCCCTGGCTCCTGCCTTTCCCTTCCTTACAGCAGCTGCTGTTTCCCTTCTCCGAATCCTCAGCCCCATCCCCTGCCCCTCTCCAGATGACAGTCGGGGCCTGCCTCTGCCCTCCCCTGCCCGTGCCGATGTCCCGGTCCCCCTTGTCCCGGTCCCCCTTGCCAGCAGCAGCGCCCGGAAGCCGCCGTGATGCTGGACAGTGTTGACGCCATCAGTATTTTGGCTGCGGAGGCTGCGAAGGGCCCTGCAGTGACCAGACCCTTGCTTTTGCTCCGTCCCAGCCCAAAGAGCCTTTCCCACGTCCAGGGTTTGGCCTCTCCTCTTTTTTTGGGGTGCGATTGATGACACAAATCAATGCAGATATGAACATCAGTACAGGTGCCCGAAAAGCAGCGGCAAGACCCTGACAGCCATGCTTTATTGCCCTCGTAGCACGGGGCTTGCACTGCTGTGGCAAGAGGACGGGGCTGCGGCAGAGGGGCTGAGACTGATGCTCTTGGGACGGGTGCTGGGGACCATGAAGCAGCGGCCGAGGAGGACCCATGTGCCAGATGTGTCCTGGACACAGAGCGAAGCAGCATGGGGCGGCTCGGGCCACGGGGAGCCCCGCTGGCCCTGGCAGCCCCCCAGGGCGGGCTCCGTCCCCAAGGTGCAGCTCTTCTCACCAGCCCTCTTTGCACATCCGAATCGGGCTGGCTCCTCTCACAGGCAGTTAGTGTGAAATATTTATGGTCTTCAGCTGCACTGCTTGTCCAGAGCCAGCACGGCCTCTACATATTTAATTTTTTCACCATTAAAAACACATGAAGTGATGATCCATTTCGCGCCGTCCCTAATTCACTTCCATCTCCTCTCTGGGTGCGGAGCGGAGAGTCTGCTGGGGAGCAGGCAGGCGGACAGGGGGGCTGGGGGGGGGTTCAGAGCTGCTTCAGTCCCGCAGGGAGCGGCATCCGCTGTCCTGGAAAAACCGAACGAGGACAAGGCAGCCAGCAAGGACCCAGGGAAAGGCAGCAGGACCCGCTGCTGTAAGAGCCTGGGCAAAAGGGTTTCAGTTGGAGAGAGAATAAACTACCCCTCAGCATTGGGAACCAGAGCGGGGTGCAGCAGGGGGTCCCCAGGAGCAGAGCTGAGGGGGCATCACCTGCCCCTTCGGACACAGCACGTGGAGCAGAGCCGCCCTTCCAGTGCACAGACAGGCTCGGGGTGCAGAGAAGGAGCCTCCTGCTGGGAAACAGCCCCTCGCCTGCCACCCACCCAGCGCAGCACCCTCACCCCCACTTCCTCGGGCTTGGCCGGAGCAAAGGGAGGAGGGGGACGACAGGACAGCCATGCTGCTCGCGTCGGGACTTTTCCTTCGTCCAGAGAGGAGATGGTTTGCAGAGGGATCGCTCTTGCTCGGCAGCAGATGCCCCGAGACCACCGGTGCCAGCAGATGCTGAGGCACGTGCTGCAGGTGCAGGCAGACCCGCGGGCAGGGAGGCAAGGCAGGGACAACCCGCAGTTGCTGTTATCACAGGAGAAAAGAATCTTTTTAAGGAGTAAAAATCTTTTAAAATGATGAGATGCCTATAAAAACGCCCATTTTTCAGTGCAACCTGAACCGTGAGGTCTCCAGGCAGCAACGTCGGATCGGTGTGATGTTGCGGGGAGCATCTCTCAGCTGTCGGAGGGTACTTTTCCTTCAGCTCGGCTCTTTTGTCTGTGAATCCAACAGACAGTTTGCAATTCTGCAATGCATTTTGAGGTAAAAGTCGATCAATAACAAGCATTTCAAAGGGATACAGATTGGAAATGCTGACGTCCCACAACTGTGCCTGCAATGATCACGTTTTGTGCTCCCACTGAGCAACTGTGGACGCAGGAGGCATGGGGTGCTGTGGGGTGCACGGCTGCATCGCCCCGAATTTACCCTGGCAGTTTTGCCGGCCGGTGCTAAAGAAGTGCCACAAACATGGCCGGCACAGCCCCGGTGCACCCATCCCCGAAAAGCGTCCCTAAGGGCGCACGGGGCGCTTGCAGAAGGGCGTCACTTTAGTCCTCATGGCCCCGGTCTCTCTCTTGTCACCCAGTCCCTGCCACTTGCTGCTCACGTGCTTCTCTTTCCAACTCCCCCGGGACCATCCAGCGGGAAGCGGTTGCA
>NW_010557297.1:486-899 GCF_000687285.1 Phaethon lepturus | reverse complement strand
CGGGCGATTGCCGCAGCAGGCGGTTCGGCAGCTCCGGCCGTCCCTCGCCCCTGCGGCACTCTCCCTGCCCCGTGACGCTGGCAAAGGGAGTGAACCCCAGAGTGGGAAAATGAAGGTTATCCTTGGGAAAAAGAAATTATTAAGGTCGTGTTGCTGGTTTGATGGCTATCTTATCCCACGGGGTGTTTACATCCCCCGTCCCCGGCCCGGTGCAGAAGTGAGGCAGGAAGGGGCGATGCAGGTGTGGGAGCTGCTCCACCCCTCGCCCTATTTACACCAAATAAACCTCCTGTGCTGGCGGGCTGGCACTCACCTTAAAAGTCAGGGCAGGTGATGGGGACGGAGGGGACCCGGCAGCGGGGAGCACCGGAGCGTGGGCACATGCTGCAGGTGGGGCTCAGCCTGCCCCACTC
>NW_010557297.1:0-290 GCF_000687285.1 Phaethon lepturus | reverse complement strand
CCGACTCAGAGGCCCGAGCCCACACCATGGCCCGGGGCACCAGCGGCCAGGTGGGCTAGGGTTGATGCTCCTCAGTACTTCGGGCAGGGCAGCACCCTCGTGATGCGGCCGGCTGCAAGGACTAGGTAAATTTGGGGACCATGGCGGTGCAAACAGCCCCGCTTCAACCCCAGTGTTCATTTTAGCCTGATTTCTGTGGCTAGAAACCTGTGTGACTGTACTCAGGGTCTGTCTGTCTTCAAAGCACGGAGTCAGGCTGAGCAGCGACCGGTTACAGCTGCTGCCCTTTC
>NW_010557296.1:3153-3394 GCF_000687285.1 Phaethon lepturus | reverse complement strand
CTGGACCCCCGCCCAGCTGGGGGACAGGTCCTGGGGACACCAGGGTGCAGTGGGCACCGTGCACAGGTTTTTGGTCATGTTTGTGGTGGGCACAGAGTGGAAAACAATGCCTGGTTGTTTCCTCCTCCCCAAATTTCCCTTCTCCCTCTGACCTGCAGCTCCCTGGACCGGTGCCAGCGGGGCAGGTGAAGGAGGGTGCTCATCCCCACGTGTGCAACATGGGCTCTGGTGGGGAGGCTCA
>NW_010557296.1:1019-2900 GCF_000687285.1 Phaethon lepturus | reverse complement strand
GCGGAGGGGCCGGAGTCCGGCCGTGCACCCTGTGGGTATCCCACCGCTGGGTGCCCAGGACGAGGGGATGCCTGTGCCGTGATGCTTCACCTTTGCAAGAGCTGCCGCAGCGCCGGGCAGACCCTCACTCGTGTTTTAAGACGAGAAAAACTCAGCCTGGTGGGATGCAGCATCCAAACCCACGCTCCCCTTCTCAGCGGATGGCTGCGGCAGGGGTGGGCACGTTGTGCAGTGGGCACGTTGTGCAGTGATCAGCCGCCGTGGGCTCGGGCTGTAAAGGTGCAGTGGGTGGTACGGACCCTACAGGGTACCTCGTGCTGGCGGTTGAGCAGCTGTTTGTGGTGCTGGTGTAAAATGGTGCAAGAAAATTCTGTAAAACCCATTGGGATCCAGGCTATGCAGCCCGGGGGGGGGGGGTGTGTGGGTGGGCCGCGCTTGTGAAAACGAAATGCAGCTCCCCAAATCAATACGAGCTTTCCAAAATTTTGGGTGCTCACTCCAGAGCTGCTCCAGTTGGGACTCAAGCCCTGGACCAGGCTCGGTGCTGAGGACACCGGGCTCAGCTCTGTGCTGTGAGCCAGCCAGGGCTGCCGCGCTCGGCAAGCCAACCACGCTGCCGTGCAAGGAGCGGGGACATCGGGCCACAAACCGTGCACATAGCCTGCAAACAGTCTACTACTAAAATACTACTCCTCAGCCCTGGTGTTGGCATTCCTCCTCCTACCACTGCAAGAGAGCGGTCAGGGCAATATTGCTCACTGCAGGCATCTGACTCCAGCAAATAAAGAAAGAACCTATTTTCCATTACCCTGAAATTCCCAGTTCTCCCTCAGACTCTGTCTACACACGGAACTTTCAAGCCATGGTAGAAATCTTCCAAGAGAAATATGGTTAAAGACAGGCCTTGGCAGGAAAAGGCTAAAGTCGCTTGAAAAATGTGTGCAGATTACGCCAAGCTGTTATTAAAAATAAGTGCTGCAATGTTTCTTGCCTTTGCTTTCCCTGATTTTTCTGGTCGTAATTGCACTTCTCCATGAAAGCTTTTGTGTGTCTGGGGGAAGGAATTTGTTTCCTCATCATCATTTTGAAGCAGGTCCAGCGCCAGCCTGGCAGCCTGATGATGCCCGGTGATGCTGCGGTGGGGTCTGGGTATGGGGGGAAGCCCGGACCACTCACCTGTCTGTAGTTCTAAAGGATTTTCAGGAAAACCTCGTGCCTCGGGGCTGCCCGGGGAGGGCTGGGGAGATGGCGTGGTCCCACGCGTCCCCGCGCCTGCTCCACGCTCCAGCATCCAGCATCATTCTTGGGTTATCGACTGAATCCCGCCCAAGCCAGAGCATCTCTTACCCAGCCCCAGCAACTCTGTCTTGGGGTCCTTTAATGGCTGATCGAGGGTTTTCTGCAGTTAAACAGGAGTTAAATAACAGAGGGGGAAAGCCTGTGCATTGAACCCCAACCGAGAATATAGCTCGGGAAGCTCAAAGCACCGGCCAGGCCCCCTTTTCCCATGCAGGGTGGGAAGGGGCCGTGCCAGGGACACCGGCTCCGGAGAGCCCTGGACATACAGTCTTCCCCTCCACAGGCGTCGGGATTTGGGTAGGGAGAGCACCAATGTCACCGTGGGCCCGTCCCTCCCCTCCGCCAGCCCCCAGAGAGGGGGCAAGGACGGGATGATTCAGCACGTTCCTTTTTCAGAGAATAAAGGAAGTAATTAAACATCAGCTTTCCTCCCGCCGCAGCCCTGCGAGGAGGGAGGGAGAAGATAAAAAGCCTTCCGACGGAAGTTATTTGTCTAAGGAGAAAAGCGGCTAATTTCTCTGTTGCTTGGCGTGTCTGCTCGTTAACGAAAACCGCTCGTCACCCGGAAAAGGGGGGACCCAG
>NW_010557296.1:469-907 GCF_000687285.1 Phaethon lepturus | reverse complement strand
CCCCCCGTCACCGCAGCCCCAGGGGCTGGGGAGCCGCGCTCGCAAGCCAAGCGCCACGGAGGGGTTTTCCCAATTCCCCCCCCCCGCCAAATTTTCGTGCAAAGAGTTTAAAATGAGATTGTTAAGGCACTTGCAGGGAGACGGAATAGAAAACAGCCCCGTGCCTGAAGCCTCCCGCCTGGCACAGGGTGATGGATGGCGTTTAGCTCGACTGGGCATGGAAATACTTAGTGTTATGAAAATGTCTCCCTGAAAATAATTTATTTTCACGCTGATAATAAAGCACTAAACCTCATTGCTGCAGGGTGGGGGTTGCTTCAGGTGGCACCGAAGCCCCGGCTTGTACAGCCCGGGCGGTGCCTGCGGTCTCCTTTCGTGCCTGGCCGTGCGGAGCACCCTCTCGCCGCTCGCAGCGCGAGATCTGCACCCTCCCAAGGA
>NW_010557296.1:0-443 GCF_000687285.1 Phaethon lepturus | reverse complement strand
CTCCCTGTTTTCTCTTCCCTGGGACGCAGCGGGAGGCTTGAGGCTACGGCAGCTCTTTCATTCGGAGGTTCATACAGATATATTTCTAATTGGATTTTGGCGTGTCACGGTTATTTTCGAGGCAGCCTGTAATTATTTGAGAGCGTAGCCCAGACCGCCTCCTTTCTCTCAGCACAGAGGGTTTTTTCAGTTTTGTTTCCCAAAATGAAATTGTGAATTTGCAACTTAACCCAGCGAGAGGACACGCACGATGCCATCATCCGCGAGGGCGCAGCGAGGCAGCGCGGCGCGCGTTTCCCAGCTTCGCAATCAATTCCCAGCAAGAACAAAAAAGTAAAAGCAATATTTTAATTCTTTCCAGTAAGAAAAAAAGATAATAATATATATTTTAAGCAGCTGCTCTACGCTCATGGAATTTTGATGAGCTGGGGAGGTTTTGCTGG
>NW_010557295.1:0-4608 GCF_000687285.1 Phaethon lepturus | reverse complement strand
GCTGCCCTACTCGGATCACGGCCAATATCCATCACATAAACCTTATCTGCCAAGAGATTTATTTGTTAATGAGGGGGGGGGGAGAAACCCCCGTGCAAGGCTCAGTTCTGCTCCGAGCGGCGCCAGGCTGCTGCTGCAAAACCGGGCCCTGGAGCCCGTGTGGTTTGCACCAAGTGAACTGGCATCAGAGGGCACCTGAGCCCATCCCAGCAAGGCTGTGGCTCTGGCTGAACTGGGGATGGTGGTTTGTTCTGGGATGCCAGAGCACTGAGGGTTTAAAAGATTAAGGCAATATCTCAGGGCCCATCCTCCAGCTCTAATTAATGGGGTTTGCACCCTGCACCCTCATTACCTGACTTGTGGGGAGCAGCCCAGCGCTCTTAAGGAAAAAGAACGAGAAAGCAGAAAGAGAAAAATGTCTATAATATAACTTTGTTAATAAAAGACATGACAAGGATAATAAATGCAACCTTTCCCCAGATACCCTTCCAGTTCCAGGAGCCATCCCTTACTCTAAAGCGCCGGGAGAGTTTTTTGTCCTTTTCAATACCGAGCCGATTCGGCTGCCTGGCGTGGCATTTTTTTTTTCCCTCAGCTTGGTTCAAAGCATCTGGGTCTATCTCAGGGACGAGATCCTCACGAAGGATGGAAATCTGTGAGCACACGGCACAGACGGCTGCCGCTCCTCCATGGGCCAGCCAGGCTAGAAACGAAACTGCTCTGATCGCTGTGTTGGGGGGGCTTAAAAGGGTTTGTGTGTTTTCAACTGGCATCCTCTGGACTTGGCTCCAGATGCTTTAGATTTTGATATTGTGTGTTAATCCTTCCCGGATGTTATCAAGTTAACCAGTGAGCCGGGATCCAGAAGCGCAATCCCACGTCCCTAGGCTGCAATGGGAAGTAAAGGACTTCGCCTCGGCGGGGGGAAACCCCTGTGCTCGTACACAAACAATAGGAAAAACACGGGTTTTGTTTGTACATGAGGAAAATACTGTCTTTCTGCCCCTCAGAGGGTGGGCAAACCCTGGGGTTTACTGGAGGTGCAGGTCAGCTCTCGGGATTCCCGGGAGAGCCGCTGCCTGGGATGGGCCACGGAACCCCTAGACAGCGCTTGGCTGAGCTTCCCATGCATTAACCAAGAAATATGGGGTATTTTCATGGAAATCAATCAGCTTGTGAACAATTTGCAGGTGGAGCAAGGGGCCAAATGCCCACGGTAACAGCAGCAAACTCCTCTCACCAGCCCCGCTTTTCACATGGCCCCTTTTCCACGGCTGCATTGCATGGACACGTCCCTCCTTTCGCCCCAGCACGGTTTAGGCCACAGCAAACTATCCACTAAATAGATATGAAAAATCAATCCCTATCTTCTCCTTCCTCGAGCGCAGGCCGCTCTGCAGGCAAACCCTGCTCGGCGGGAGGAGGGCAGCCAGGCAAACCCGGAGGGACGCCGCAGCCACCGGTGCCCGGCTCCTCTCAGTCCCCCGCTCCACCTCGCCCTTGATGCCGAGACCAAAAGCGAAACCTGCCCGAGACCATTTTTCTTTTGTATTTTCTATCTTTCATATTCTTTGCACAGCCCTTCTGTCTGGCGATATGCTAACACTGCCACCAAATTGAAGTTAGAAGATTAGAGCAATCAAATCCATTTCCACAGGATACATTTAACTGGACAGGTTTTGCTTTAAAGCTAAGTACCCTACTGGGGATTCATTACCAAAATCCATCCACTTCCCATTTGTTTCTAGCGGGAGGGAAGATGAGTTTTGAATAATTAAAAGCCAGCTCCTCTCTGCCTGCTTGCCGCTGGACGGAGCGCAGGTTGTGCCACCGCTCTGCCCGCTCGCCCCTGCCCCAGGGTCCGAGCACAGCACTGTGTAGTAACCCTACAACACCCAAACTATTTAGTAACCCTCCAAAACCCTGAACTGTTTATGGAATCACAGAATAGTTTGGGCTGGAAGGGGCCGTTAAAGGCCATCTCGTCCAACCCCTGCCATGAGCAGGGACATCCCCAACCAGAGCAGGTCGCTCAGAGCCCCGTCCAGCCTGAGCTGGGATGTTCCCAGGGATGGGGCATCCACCACCTCTCTGGGCAACCTGGGCCAGGGTTTCACCACCCTCGTTGTGAAATATTTCTTCCTTCTACCTAGTCTGAATCTGCCCTCTCTTAGTTTAAAACCATCACCCCTTGCCCTATCGCAACTGGCCCCGCTGAACAGCCTGTCCCCAGTAGAGCAGCCCTACAAAACCCCACAGGGCAGGACACACACGGGATCCTGGCTGGGACATGAGCTCCTGGGATGGGCGCTGGACTTCGCAATGCACCGGCTGCAAGTCAAGCCCGGCACCAGTTGAAACCAGTGCTTTAAAAGAAAAATCTCGCTAAGGAAGTTGCGGGGCAGCAAGCACTGATGTTTTCCAGCTTAAAGCTCTTCCAAATTCTGGTCCGTAGTTGCATCATCTCAGAAGAGCTGGGCTGCCCGAGCACGTCGGATGGCAATCGCTTTCCCTTGCGAGGGCAGTGGGGGAAAGCGATGACAAATTCCTCCAGTTAATTAAAAAGCCCCACTCCAGCAACATAGCAGAGCTTTTGAAGTAATTTATGATCGTTTATTCATTTTGTCCCAGCACCAATCTCTGTGGAAATGTAAAATTCAGCTACTGTATGATTTTCTCTTTGCATTGACTGGAAGGAGAAAGAACGAATAGATTCTGTTAAATTAATTATCAGCATTGATTTCTTGTCTTTTTTATATTTTTATCCCGAGACAGAGCCCTCGGTAACTTTGAAGAATCTAGCACTCAGACTCAGAAAATTGATCTAGCAGTTTCTGAGAAGCAGCGTATCCGAGCTCCCCTTCCTCAGAATACACTCTAAATGTTAATTTGCATGCTCGAAAGGAACCAGGCGATTTGTCATTATATTTGCCTCCTCTCCCCTCTCCCAGATGTAGCTACTCGTTCCCTTCTTAATTGATTTTCATATTTAGATTCAGTTCTAGGGAAAGTAATTTGGGGACTGAATCAGAGAGAGAATTAATAGCTGACAACAAACAGGAACTTCGATGGGACTTCATTAGGCCATCCGAGCACCCAAACTGATCCTCTCTTCCTCCAGCAATTTAATTTTCTTGATCTATTATAAATCATTATTTTGAAAAATAGCTACTAAATAGAGACTCCTCACTGCTTTTGCAAAGCAGAAGCAAAAGCTGACAGATAACGGGGAAGAAATTATTTGCAAACAGTCGTTGGAATAAAAGCCCTGGAGGGTCCCTCCCGGCTCCATTGGTCATCGCCGGCGGCCGCCTGGGCGCGCAGGATCCGTGCATCCCTGCGGCCGGACCCAAAGCACAGGGGGAACGTCACCAGCAAAGGCAGGTGCTGCAAAGCCCGGCCCGATGCGTGTCCCCACCCCAGCATCGCAGATTCGCCTTGGGATGCATCTGCGTCTCCAGCTGCACGCGGCGGGAGCCGGAGCTGTGCCGGGGAGGGCAGGAGGGAGGGGAGAGGAGCCCGAGAAGGCGCCGGCACTTGCCCAAAAGGAGATCTCGTGTCCTGAAGGCGCCCAGGGAAGCGCAGCCACAGAAAGCAGCATGGAAATCTCCCGGGATAATTGCATTCCAGGCCTTTTGCGGCTGGCACCCACAGCTTGCAGCGCTCTTGGCTGGCACAGGACACATGGCAGTGCTCACGTCCCCTCCCCACTCGGGGACGCGGGGTGCTCACCACGGCCACGTAGCCGCGAGCGTTGGTTGGGAGAAGCCTGAAGCTCCAAGACCCCCTGGTGCCAGCGAGCCCCCCTGCCCCGAGCCTCCTGGAGCAGCCCCGCAGGTTTGCCATAACCCCGGGCAAGCTTTTGACAGCCTCTCTCATCCCAGCGCTCTCATTAACACCCCTTAATTAACAGTCACAAGGATACCGGGCAGTGCAGCAGTTCCCAGCTGATGGGAATTACCCAACACCAACAAGTTCCCCCGGCTGACCTGCCCAGAGAGCTGCAATTCCACTTCAACTCTTGTTTTCCTCATTGCACTTTTAGCACCTGAACTTGTAAAGAGAAAAAAAAAAAACAACCCCACAAAATAAACCCATCCTTTAAGGAAGAAACGTTTTTCTGCCAGGACGTTTCATTTTAGGGGCACGCCAAAGCTGGCTGAAGAAAGCAGTTTCTTCCTCTCTCCTACTGTTCTAAACACAGTTAATTCTTTTATAAATTAACTTGCACAATGTCACAGTACATTACCTCACCTTCGAATATTTTTATTCTGAACTTTGCATGGCTGACAAATGGAACGATGCTTGGATTTTCTCTGGGGATGTTTTACCCATAACGTAACTTATTAAAATACAGCTGACTGCAGAAGAAATAGCACTTTTTCAACAGGGCCCAGGTTACCCAGTGAAACGCAGATAATGAATAATGGTTTATGGCAAAACTGATAATTCAGCAGCTATTATATAGACTGGTCCCATGGTTTCCTTTAATCATTGGAAATGGCTGGGCAAGGTGCCGTGGACCACCGGCCAGCTGAAAAGCTGGGGTCCCCGGGAGGGAAACGACACAAGGTCACCTCGAGGGGCGACAACTGACGCCAGCCTTGC
>NW_010557294.1:12929-16554 GCF_000687285.1 Phaethon lepturus | reverse complement strand
TGGACACATCCCAGGTCAGGTTGGACGGGGCTCTGAGCAACCTGCTCGAGTTGAAGATGTCCCTGCTCACTGCAGGGGGTTGGACTAGATGGCCTTTGAAAGTCCCTTCCAATCCAAATTATTCTATGATACTCTGATTCTATGATATTTACCTGGTGTTCCTTTAAAATGCACAGAAAATTTACAGTGATTATTGCCCGTGATCAGCACCAAAGAAAGATTAGGAACTTGCTCAGATACGGTGTTTCCACCTTTGATATGCGCCAATATCTTAAAAAAGTGTACATATGCATTACACTTGATGAGCTATGATCTTCAAGGTACTTATTTTGGATGAACCATTTGTGTTGTGAATTATCAAACCTTACCTTTTCCTTGCTGCCATCCTGTTGGTCTGCTTGTGATCAGCCCTCATCCCATGGTTCATAAGATTCCTCTTAGGGTTGCTGCTATGGGGAATAGTTGGTATACATTTTGCTATTTCCCTCTGAAAAATCCCTTGTCTAGATGATCACCTTAATCATAATTGCAAGAGTGCCTAATGCCAACCAAAATAAATGGGAGTTGCAAGTACCTCTGGTGCCTCTGACCTCCATGAGCTCTGGGAAGCAAGAGGTGGTCAAAGTCGCTTTGAAATGGAGCAGAGGCACAAGAAGGGCCTTTGGAGCAGCTTCTGTCCATATGAGCTCTTCCTGTGGCCCAACAGACTTCAGGAATCTGCCCTAGCTGGCCCTCCTTTAGGCAGGGGAATTGGACTAGCTGGCCTGCAGAGATCCTTCCAATCTCAATGGTTCTGTGATTCTATTATCCTGTATACTTGCTCTCTTTCTCTCTCTTCTCTCTTCATCTCATGCCTTTCCCTTATCCTGCCTCTTGGCACAAATGAGCTAATATGCTGAGATCAAGCCATCAGGTCACTCTAAGACCCATCCCTAGTTTGTAAAATGAGCATAATAACACTCTTCTACATGGCAGGAGAAGGTTACTTCATTCCAACAGTGTCCAAGATATGGTAAATCACCTACCTCTATATCAAAATGTGTAGTAACAGCTCATGCAAAGCACTGAGTTGGCACACAACACTCTGCTAGTTCAAATTTCTTGGAGATTGTTTACAGGGGAACTTTGTCCTAGCAGGCGCTCTGCCTGGTCTGGTATTGCCCATCCCACAGCCAGCAGAAAGGCAGCACGCACACAACGTCACTTAGTCCGGTTAATCCAACAGGAATGATTGATGCTCATGCTTGATCCAGACGAAACTTACACTGAATGGTGAGCTGAGACTGCACGGGTTGCACTGCTAGACACAGCCTAGGAAATGTTACTTGACTTGAAATTCAGTTAGAGTAAACCTATTGTCTTACCAAAATACGAACATTAGGAAAACCCTCAAACATTACATTCACCCTCAGCTGGCTTGACAGAGAATAAACAAATATCCTGCAGCAGCATCGTATTACCCTCAAATCTCCATTGTCTTATGGACAATGCAAAGGTCCTATGCAAACACCGCTGATAGCTCCATGGGGCACCCATGGTTCATCCCTATTAGCTGTTACGAAAACCTTGCTGTCACTGAGTCACGTGTGGGCAGATCTATCGCCCTGATCTCTGCAAACAAGATAAAACTCACCTTCTCAAAGTGCTCCTTCAGCACACAGGCAAATTTTCTAACAGCCTGAAGAGAACTGAAGTGTATGAAATAAAAAGCAAGTTGCAAACCCAGACGCAGCAGTTGTTGCTGGAAGGATGGTCGAATACTTTGCTTCTCCTGTGAAGTGCTGTCAGCTCAAACTGAGGCTGGAGTCTCAAATAAAATGAACTAGTTTTTCCTGTCTGGAAACATCCCAGGACTTCCAAGTAATCTGGTGTCACATTGCCAGCAGAATTGAGCAAATGATTTAGTCCACAGTTTTGGTCTCTTTTTTTTTCTCTTGCAACATCTGTGAGTCGTTCAGGATGTCTTCAAATATATTGCTTGATCAGATTTCTTCAATGAAATGATGGCAGGGCTTTTTTCCAGTCCCTGATCATTATGCTAGGAAAATCAGGCTTCTGCCTTATTGTGAGCTGTGTTGTAGTTTCTATTCCTACAGCTTCCTGACACCCTTATAGGCTGAATCAAGAGCCTATAGAAGTTTCCCTAAATGCGCCTGGGCAGTGCATGCTGGGATTTAGGTTGCCTAATATATGTAACTTACAGTTGCTCAAAGCAAAAGGAGCAGTTGTCTTGGCTGAGCCAAATACTATCCCAGTTCCCCTTGTGGGACCGCTTGGGATGCCTGGATGCTGTGAGCCTGGCTCAGCGAGGGAGGCCAGCAGACGTGTGTAGAGGCTAGAGGAGAGCCATGGCCACCCCTGGAGGGTGTCTGCACAGCTGGGAGCGGGAGGGTCAGCCCCTCTCAGCCTGGAAGTGGGGTGAGCTCACAGCTCTCGCAGCTCAGTAGTGTGCCCCAACAGCCAACTGAACTGTGAAAGACCGGGGCTGCAAATGCATGTGGGCTCTGGGTGCCTACTCAGGCTTGTAAAGTCCCACCGAAATATTTGGGGAACTGAGATAGGCTTGATGGACCTGGCCCAACCACCCATTCAAGAAACCTAAGAAGTTACGGTAGTGTCTACCGCACAACTCCAGAAAAACTGTTATAAGAAATCAGAAGCCCACTGAGGGTGTTTGGTGCACATGGACAGGTTAATATTAAATTTATGTACAATGTGGGGGGAAATAGTGGAGGCAGCTGGAGGTCATTAGTCCTAGCTCAGAAGAGTTCAGGCTTTAGGACAAACTAGAAAGAAATATTAAAGGTATGGTGGAAAATGGGATTCCATGCAACAAGGAAATTGCCTTAAAAATAATTCAATCTACTCTTTAAATGCTTGGTGTATCAGACAGTACGTTGCAGCAGAGTGTTTTAGAAATACATTTCATTGAAAAAAAATCATATAGTGCAGATAAGTATTTCCCTCTTGGCAAACAGCTAAAGAAAATTCACTAAACAAAGAACAGAGAGTGGCCTAGAAATAAATGTAATCCAGGTGAACAGGTCTAAGGTAGAAACCAACAATAACTGCTGGCAGCAATGCCTAAATGTGCTGACACTTCCCATTATGAGACTCAGTTTTCACTTTTTGATAACTTTGCTACTTTAATTCATTTGGGCTGCAACTCTCCCAGCCAGGGTCTGCTTCAGCCTGGGTTTGAAAAATTGCTACTGCAGGTCAGGGCTAGGGGTAAGGTCTTTATGAATTTATTAGCCCTGACTCTGACAGCAGTGCATGCAAGAATGGCTCCACGTTCTTTTCCTCCAAAAGTTTTTACAAATCAGGAAACTCATCCAAACATTTCATTACAAGGAAAGTGAGGCTCTAAAGGGAAGCACCAAAGAATTTGAAAATGGCAGCAAAAGGTTGCCCTGATCTGTCGGCCATATGGCCAAAGAGTCCCAGCTTGCCTGCCAGGCAGAACGGTTGTGTAATACCATTGCAAGAAGTCAAGGGATTATAATGCCGTATAATACCAGATTTTCCATTTTAGCTGGGAAAGAAAAAAACCTGTAAACATATGACTTTCACATTATAATTTCATTTGAAATATTTATTGCTATTTGTGCATAGGTTAAGCAGT
>NW_010557294.1:424-12898 GCF_000687285.1 Phaethon lepturus | reverse complement strand
GTTCAGCAGTGGAGAGAATCTCCCATTTCAGGTTTGTTATGACTATTTCAGTAAAGGTCATCAATTACATCCACAAATGGTCTTTGGTGCCTAAATATCTATTCAGCTGTTTAAATCCAACCCCCAGTTCACAGGCTCCCCTGACACTCACTAAAGCTCTACTTAGCAGTCATCTCCTCTTGGAGAGACTCAGACCTTCTGTGCTTTATGGGCTAAGCCACCCCAAGTCCTGGCACAACCTCTCTGCTTACACCCCTGATTGGAGTCTTCTTCTGGCCAAAATCTGGGTTAAACTCTCAGTAGCTGATCCAGACTCATGTTCAGAGCTTTACCAACTCCGCCAAGAGGTAACCAGCGGGAGACCCTGGACCCAGCAGAGCGAGCTAAACAAGTGTCTTTTCTATCTAGATGGGTGCCCTAGTGTAGACAAGCCAACATGGACAGGTTTTTTTGGTCTCCCACACTGGACAAGATATTCACTGGTCAGGAAGAAAAAAGCTTGAGCTTCTTCTGCTACAGCTCTATAGCTTTGGCTTTTGTCAGGGGTCGAGGATAGCCAGATTGGCACCCTCCTCCTTTGTTACTGTGAGAGTGGTCCAACACTGGAGCAGGTTGCCCAGGCAGGATGTGGAGTCTCCATTCCTGGAGACATTCAAAACCCAGCAGGACTCGGTCCTGAGTGATGGGCTCTAGCAGGACTAGGTGATCTCTGGAGCAATCCTCAAGCTCAGGGGCTGTGATGATACTTCACAGTTATCTCAGATTCTTGCCTTCTGAAGACCTACGTCCTGTTGAGGAATGAAACGATGAGATCGTTTATTTTACATAGACTAGATGAATTCTCAAAATTGGAGGTTTTTATGAAAAGCACATGCTAGTGTTAGATGATAGGATTCTGGGATAATATGAGCCAAATTTGATTTTAGGTTAGTCCTTGGAACAGAATTTTTTGATGCCCAGAAAGCTATTAAATCATAGGCTGACCTTGCCAAGATTTTCAGCTTCTTGCTTGTTTTCACACACTTTCCATAGTGCAGCTGTGGGTGGAGATCATGTGACACACTCGTATTTCTGTCAGTTTGTGCTGGTTTTGGGCATTGTTCGGGTCAACAGTGGCAGGATGTGGCTCTTTATAAACATGCTGATCTGCCTGACAGTACTCTCAGCTGCAGAAGAGCTCCCGTCCTGCTGCTTATGTAGATATTACATTTACCTGGCACGTACTTTTAGATGAAGTTTCAGTGCAGATCCCACTTCTCCTCAGACAAACATGTTCTAATCTGTTCTTTGGAAGGCTGCTGACCTCCAAATGTAGCTGAGGCATTTCCCAAGCAGGTCATGTCCGTGAGAAAAGCACAAACTGGTACCTGGAGTTTGAGATGTGATTCAAGACAGCCCCCCAGTAACAAACAATAGTGGCTAAAAGAGTTGTTAGAGGGTGCTCAATCCTAGGAACATCTGTTCTTTTCACCATGAAGTCAGAAGAAATCACTGCTGCTGCAAATTTCAAAGGAATCCAAGGATGCTTATAGATGTAGGCATGCAGATTTAGTCTGCTTGCAAAGGAAAATTCAGCAACTTAACTCTACCAGGGTAATGATACCCCTACAACTCCTCACATGAGCGCTTGTATGCAGCACAGTTTTCTGTTTTACCTTGCATTACATTCAAAGCAAAGCAAAGACACTAAACTGTAAAAAGCATCTGTAGGAAGGGACGTGAATGGGAGCTGTGCTGGTAAAATTGTAACAGTGGTATAATTATCCTGATCAATTTTCCATATAAAACAGACTTTAGAAGAACTCATTTGTTAAACTTTGTAAGCCTCAGCCTTTACTCTAGTGGCATTTCTGTTCACCAATCAACATAATGAACACAGGCAATTAAGGTGCACCAGAAACCTGGTTACATTTCCTAAAGGCATTTCCCAATGTCCAAATGCTTGATTTGCAAAATTAATGAGCTGCTAAAGTCCCTTGGTATAAATCAGCACATCTCCACTGACTTCAGCTGAGATCTTGTTATACTTACCAGGTGAAGGTTGGGTTCTTTGTAAGCCATGGACTGCTCTGGGAAGCGGAATGATGGTTATTTTCAATATTTACAATTTGATCTTAGAAGTTAATTTGGACAATGTAACCAGTGATTGAACTAAACAGCAGCCTCGGCACAACCACAAGCTCTTATGCTAAGAAAAAAACAGCAGTTTCCTATGGTGTGAGTTCTACGTAGTGAGGTGCCATTCAACGCCTACCATAATGGCCAGGCTTACAGCCTCCAATTTTCATTCAAGCAAATTTCTTCCCAGAAAACTGCATAAAACCTGCCGGATTTAGCCCCCCAGAAATTGGGAACCAGCCCTGCCTCCTCATTAGCAGTAGGATGTAATAGTAGCTGTGGTACCTTTGCCATTTGCTAGGCGAATACCATTTAAATGTATAAAAGATTCTGGTACTTGATTGTTAGGCAGCAGAAAGAGAATGGACCTCAAGTCCTTTGCTCACAACTGTGTTGGCTAATGCTGCCCTCAGGGGGTGAGACTCTTTCTAAAACCTGAGTGTTTATGGCTGATTTGAGTGAAAGTGTTTTGCTCAAAAACCTCCCTGTATTTAGTGGTTTTAGCATTGAAGAACCGGCCCTACTCCTACAAAGGATCTAATTTCAACACTGTTACCAGCATTTTGTTCCAGAAGAGTGTCGAGAGCACAAGGAGCGCAAGGAGCAGTGCCAGAGAGGTAGCAAGTCCTGCCTTAGCAGCAGGGTGACCCCACAGCCTCACCACCCTGCCCGCAGGGATCTGTTCTTACAGATCTTATTCTTACCCGCACTCACACTCAGGAGCAGCACTCGTTTGTTAGGAAAGGTGCCGCTGGAGAAGAGGGAGGAGTTTGGGATCTGACTTTGGTCTGTAGCTGCGGGCTGCATCCCTCCCCAGGGCTGCTGGCATTCCTCACACTCACGTTTAGGGGGTATCATTAGGACAAGATTGATTATTGGGCTGCCTTCATTGCTTTTTTCTTGCATGCTTATGCTTATTGAGAAGGCTCCAGGCTATGCTGTGCTAATCAAACATCATGCAAAGTTGGGCTTGTGTATCCCAAGGCAAACTCCCTAACTTTTGAGGCAAGAGTTTTGGCCAGCTAAAGCAGATATATGGAAATCCTAAAGGCAATGTGTAATTTTAAATGGACTGTGAATTATGGCTTTGCCATGAACCTGACTATGTGTAACTGCTGGCATGTTGACCTTGTGCCGTATCAGAAAGGCGATTGCGGCTCTGCAGCTGAGCGATGCCATAGGATAGGATAGGATGGGATAGGATAAAACAATTTCACTTGGAAGGGACCTATAGCGATCATGTAGTCCAACTGCTTCACCAATTCAGGGATGACCAAAAGTTAAAGCATGTTGTTAAAGGCATTGTCCAAATGCCTCTTAAACCCTGACAGGCTTGGAGCATCAGCCATCTCTCTCGGAAGCCTGTTCCAGTGTTTACCATGTAGTATAGCGAGGCAGCTCGGAGACTTCCAAACAATGTTTAGGGATGAACATCCCAAGGAAAGCCAGCAGAGCACTTCTGTTTGCCAGCTCTCAAAATAACCTGAAAATTAGGGTGCGCATGGTGACGATGAAGGACAAATTCTCCTGTGCAGCCCACTGCCCCAAAGTATCACTGAGGCCATGGGAACAGAAGACTGAAAAAGGATTAGAAACTACCCCAAACATTGTAAAGACCATCAGTGACTCTTAGGGGAGTAAATACGATTGCAATAAGCATTTATGTTTCTGGGCACATTAAATCACATTTAGAGGCTGGTAGAACTTCCCTAATGTCCTTATGGGTGCAGACTTCCTCTTCACCTGGCTTGTCTCCTCTTACAAATGTGCCTCATTTCAACTGGTTATCAAACCTGGTGGACCAAAGTCTGAAATGTTGGTAAATGAGACTTACATTGTTGATTTTGGGGTTTATTTCCTATTGCAGACACCATTTATTAATTTGACAGAAAGCGAGGGGTCTGGCTCTAAATCTTATACCATCAGGAATTTTTCATGTTTTCCTGAGCTACCAGCCACGCCACAGAGAGAGAAATCAGAGCATATTAAAAAAAAAAAAGAAACGCTCAGTGGCAAAATTTTGGTTTTCTTTTGATAGCAGCTGTTAGATAGCTGCTATGATGGCAGGGCTGTTAGGAATAACTCCGTTCGTTAGAGAAGATGAGTAGGCTGGTGGAGGACAGATGAGACAGTCAGTAGTATGTAAAGAGAGAGACATTTTCTTTGTACATTACTGACGAGAAAGAGCAAGGAGAGGTTTGATCCGCTATTTGAATAGAGTAAGATATATCAATAGGTGACATGAAGGTGACCAAACATGTAACGCCTCTTTGGCATTCACTAAAAAAGTCAAATGCAGTCAGACAGAGATCATAATTAAAACTAGTGTTAAATAGAAAGTGCTTAGCCTTGAATATTTGCAAGGACTTGTAAGAGAAGAAGATACGTATTTGTATTCAACACAAGCAAATTGTCTGCTGTTTATTTAATTTCATTCTAAAACTGGAAAAGGAGTTGTGTGGACAAAAAAGGAATTGTATACCTGTACTTCAAGGACATGACATTCAAGTGCCCCCATTCTAGTAAGCAAGTGAGAAAAAAAGGTCTGAGTGAATCTACAACAGGTGGGTGCACAGCTGAGTACTGAGGAAGATGTCACCAGTGGCTACACAGACGGGTGCACTGAGAGGGACTTCACAGACGTCTGCCCTGGGAACCAGATGATGAAGTAAGAATGTGTGCTTTAAAGCCATGGAAGACACCAAGTCCAAAGGGTCTGTTAATATTTCAAAAGACAGGGTTAAATTTCAAAACTTCTTGGTAAACTTGAGAAACAGTCTATGGAAAAACAAACAAACAAACAAAAAAGGGTAATTCTCAGTACCGCTTTGACACCAGTAGTCCTGGGTGGAATCGCTGGCTGGAGAGCAGCATTTAGGAAGAGATGGAGGAATACATGAGTAGTGGTATTCTGCTGCTACAAAAAGACCAAGATACATACAGGAGCCTATAAATGGATGTTTCACCTGCTAGATATGGACCACGATCCTGATGTTCTTAGAGCTGGGGAAGCATCAGCCAGAGCTGGGATCTGGGCTTGGGCTCTGAGCCTCAAGAAAAAGGTGGAACAGTTGGCATAGAGGAGAGTGATGAAGGTGACTAGAGGTCTAGAAAGCTGTGGATTGTTTAAACTACAGTAGAGAAGGAGGGATAGGGACAGAACCAGCAGTGCTGAGAGCATCTTCAAAGAGGTCTTGTCCAGTCTCTGGGGCAGGCAGGATGAGAAATGAGGGCTGGATTTGCTCCAGGGTTGATTTGAATTAGCTGCTGGGAAAGCCGTCCTAAGGGTAACTAAGCACACAAGCTGCTTGTGTTGAAGCCTGTTAAGTGTGTGTCTTTGTTAGTCTTACAGAAAGACAAACTGCTCTTGAGTTTCACATAGAATGAACTCATCTGGCCCTAGGGCAGAGGATGGACCAGGCAGGTCCATGAGGACACCAGTGACCTTCTGACTGTAACTGTGAAGCATTCCGTTGTTTGCCCCAGCACTCTAACATGAGTTCTGTGCTCCCATCCCTGTGCATAGTCATAGACAGACACACTTGCATGTCTGGCTTAAGTGTTTGGCTCCGTAAGGTCTCCGGCAGCAGAAAAGCCTGGGAGATCAGCTATCAAAATTCTGTTCAGCAGCAACGGGACTATGAAGAAGGGTAGGGATGGTGCAGGGAGCGGGAGTAGAGCTGCTGTCCCACTGTGAAAATGCATCTTTGTGGTTCTGGCAGACATTGAGCCAAAATTCGGCAGAAGCACAGAGAATTTTTTAAGAAGCCTACACATTTCCAGAAAGAGTTGCATTTCTTTCAGTGTGCAAATAGGCCAGGCTGTATGTCCTTCACAGAACAAGGACACTGAAGTATTTCAGATGCAGAATTTAAAGCATTTTAATGACCCATTCTTTAGTCACATTCATTATTTAGGTCTGACTGTTTCAGAAACCTGACTATTTCTCCTTATTCTTAAAGGCAGATACTGATGCTGAGCTGGAAGTTTTTCATCTTGTATTTACATTGAGTTGACCTCTGTCTCTCCTCCTAACATGAACACTGAAATACAGAAGCCAAATCCGGAGTCCTCATCCTGTTCTGAAGGGCACAGAGGCTAAAGCCTTTCCTACCATTGATAAATTAGTGTAATACAAGTGATGTCTTTATCTCACTGGGCAACTGTATTAGGCTGATTAACTGTATCCCTCTGTATCACGAGTGCCTTATCATTCCTCAGAGTCCCCCCCGCTCTTCTCCCGTGGCACCCTCAGACCTCACCCAACACTCAGCTATTTTTGATAAAGCAAGACCAGCCCTACATAATGACATGTTGTTCCTCAGCGAGCACCTCGAGAGTCACGCACAGCCCTACCTCCTGGAGAAGGTCATGCCAGACCATGCAAAGAGCCAGCCTAGCTCTGGAGGACCTAAGTCAAGAATGGGCAGAGGAACACGGTAGAAGCATAACATGCTGTACTTCGAATCAACCCGCTCGTTCATTAGTCCAGCACGCCGGCTAATTTGCTTTTGCTACCTCATGTTGCTCTTTGCAGGGCTGGGTACATCCTTTGCCCTTGCAAGGCTGTCTGCACAGCACGGTGCCACCAAACAGAGGGTCTGATGACGCTGGAGACTGAGACGGTTCGTACTGCAGTGACAGATATATTAAACAGCACCTTCTCAGGAGGGACCAAGCTCAGCTGGAGACATTATTGTGTCATGGTTACCGCAATAATCACATGCACTGAACGCAAATATTCACCCATTAGCCTCCAAATTTTCTGCAGCAAAAGCTCAACAGGCAGGGATGAATCCTGCTACTGGCTGCATCTCCGGGTTTCAGGGGTTATAATGGTTTAAATGGGGCAGAATTTTGTCTCTCACATGCTGTCTGGAGGGAGGAAGGTAGAGGGGGACACCGAGGTTTCCATGTAGAGCCAGTTGTTTTACCCACGTTTCCTCTTTTACGGGTTTTAATGTGTTCATTCTAATTTCTTGCTCTGGTAAAGCATCTAAAGGTTGCACGTCAGAAATGTGCATAGAGGAATGTCAGTCTTACACAGATTCTGTAGATGGAGATAGTGTTTTCTGACCTGAGTCTTGGAGGGGAAGACAGGGACAAGTCTCATCCTGCATCTGCAGGTACGTAAGAAAAAGCCTTTTACCTTTATAACAAGTCTGAGCTGCAGCCTGAATTCTGGAAAAAAAATGACTGATGGGGACCTAGCAACCCTTGGTATTTTAGTTCTCATTTTACAGTATCCATAGGCAATTAACATTCTGCAATCCCCTTTAGAAGCTCTTGTGCTCCTTTAGAAATACTCATGTTCTTTTTGGGAAGCTGACAGGCTCTGCCAAGTCACTGCGTCATTTCAATTCAAAATGTTCAGAATTGCTGTTATCCAGTCAGGATAAAATAAAAAAAAAAAAAAAAATCTTCCTGTTTCTAGCTCTGGGGCTACCTTTATGGTCATACTCCTAAAAAGCACAAGGGAAACTGGTGGTATCTACTGCAGGGTAGCATCCACACAAGACACTTTCGAAAGTAGCTTAATAGGTGTAACAGCCCAGAGAATCGAAGTTGAATGGCCATGAAGAGAAAGCAATGCTAAAAATGTTTTGCTATGTGTACAAAAGAACTGAACTGTGCACTAAACCTTGAGACCAAACAAGAGGAAACATTACATTCTGGTAAAAGTAAAAAAAAAAAAAAAAAAAAGGCCCCCCCCCCAACTTGTCTCTCTGTGACTAAATATGGTTTCTTTGTGTGTGTCAAGTGGCCAATAAAATTTTTGTCTTTGAAAATGCATAGAATGTCATATCTCTGTGGATATCAAATTAGACAATTGTTCTGCAAAGTCATCGTGAAGAGGGTGTAAGAAACACATGTGAGTTCCAGAATCAATAAGCGGACGAAAAAACCCTACGAGAAAATAAAAACTGTAAGTGAACTTGAAGAATTTAATGTTGTTTTTGTTTGGTTGCAAATGAAAATCCTGTGGAGGCAATGCAGAAAATACTCTGCAGATTTATATTTTCTTTTTTCTTAGGCTAAGTGGTCTTTCAAGATTGAAAGGTGGAGAAACATTCTTCCATGCATGCAGAAGGGAGACACCCCCCATTTGACCATTTGGGCTGGAGAGGACCATGTGATGGTTCGGGCTGCGAGCAGTACGTAGGTACGATGGCATTCAACAGCATGAACAGGTTGCTCCCCTGGGTGCTCCCCATATTTCAAGGACCACAGTACCTCCCTGATAATAGATTTTCTGAGAAACCTCTATCTTTAAAAGACACTGAAGCCTTCAGAAGCATAGTTCAGAATGAACAGCCTGCTGCTGTCACTTCGTGGGTTTGCTTAATTTTCCCAACAAACCTATAGACCTGAGACCCTGCGACTACACAGCTGGGGTGAAGGACTTGGAGGCTGTATTTCTAACCTGAGTCAAACATGGCTGAAGCTACTTCAGTCAGACCCATTTCAGAACTTCCAGCCAGAAATGCTAGGGAAAAAAAATCCATAATGATTTCTCCTGAAGAAATACACCAAAAATAAAACAAAAAATAGAAGACAGGCTTCACATACAGTGCAAGGAGCTGAATGCTAAAATCCATTCAAACCGCAAGCCAAATGTTGCAGTCAGCCCTTTCTCGGTTGTATACGCTTGTTGTGCACCTTGGTGTGGCGTGGGGGGCACACACTGCCCTGGGGGGCTGCGTTTCTGTAGGTGGTGTGTTGGGTACCACGCGGCTATAGGATGCTGTCAGTGTCTAGCTGCGCTGGCACATCCCCTTGTCCCCGTGGAACATTTGCTTTGTGCTATGGGACCTGGGAGTGCCCAGTGCCCCTCTGCCCACCAAACGCCGGCCCATTGCTTCCACAATGGCAACGACTGGTCTCTGGGCAGCTTTTCGAAATGAAAGGTGAGGAAACAGGTAGGATAACATCCCTAGATGTGCATGAGCTTCAGTGGAGCCATCTTCACCTATGGATCAATATCAGAGAAACCTGGGCTGAACCCGGCAGGTCTTCCCTGGTACTGGAGGCTGCGACCTCATTTTGTTAGACTGGTCTCCTGCTCTCCAAGGATCAGAGAGGGTGATGGTCCCTCTCTGGAACAGGAGTTACATGTGGAGTCCAAGCACATAGTGTCATGCAAAGAAACAACAAAGTCTGCAAAAAGCTGTACAACCCTGGGCCAGGTTTGGTGTGGGTTGTATGGCTCAGGATTTCTTGGTTGTGGCCTCCTATTGGGAGAAGAGACCTCTCCGATGTCCCTCTGTTCTGCAGGTTTCTCAGAATTTCTATTTATGGGTAATCACAAATGTTGATGTTTCTGCAGTGCCACCTCTTCCTTGAGCTCTGCCCGCCTGCCCTGTTCATTCAGTGAAGTGCTGGAGTTTGACATCCGGCTCAAAATCCCTGTCCACCCCGATTTCCTTAGGCAGCTTTCACTTAATTAGTTCCTCATTACAGACTCTTTGTCCAGAGAGCACCTCAGCCTGATGCACATCAGGTTCCTCTCCTGACTCACACGCAATGGGCATCTAACCTTTAAGTAAATGTTTGTGTATATATATAAGGAAAAAAGCTAGGGAGGGCAATGTCTTTTGAAGCGGAATTGAAGGGTGCAGAGTGGGATGAGGACTGTGTTAAGCAGATTTTGCTACCAGGCTCTCCAGAAAGTGAAACTTTGCCCCTAAGACCATGACACACATCACAGCAAATACACCCAAGACATTGCTTGCTGGACTCTGTGTCCCAGACTGTGGACTGAGGAAGGTGGGGGTATCCCGTGATGTGGTGGGGCTGCAGCTTGGGCTGGTGGAGGGAGAAGCAGAGGAGAGAAGTGCAGAGGAGCTCGGGAGGGGAGAAATCAAAAGGGAGAAGCTTTAACGTGGCAAATTGAAAGGTCTCTAAGCAAATTCAGACCCTGCTGATCCTGACTCTCACCTTGTAGCTTCTACCCTACTCCTCTCATCATTGGCACGTTTATTTCTGATCAAATCAACGGCTTTTGTCTTCAGTGGCTGCTCTGCTTTTCGTTTTTTTCAGCTTGCCAGAACTAGCAGGGAAGTGACCCCAGCAGCTCCAAACCCCAGTGTTCCCTCCAGCTCTCGCAGCATCTTTTCCCTTTTGCCTCTGAGCTACAGAAGGGCATTTTGGCAGCCCAGGGCAAACAGTGTAAGTAGGGTTCAGGGATGCGGATGGATAGGATGGGTCAGAAGTATTTAGGAGCGAATTAGAAACACAGTCAATTCTACTTCAAATGTTTGTTTCATCTGGGTACGAAAGCTTTTTGAGACCTCGGATACAAAGGGAAATTCAAGAAATGAGAAGCCAGGAATGTGAAGTCTGCGCGATGTCAGACAGAATGGCATTTAATGCTCTGGACATTTGATGATGCAGTCGGAGGTGAGAGGCTGTGACACAGCGTTTACCCTGGAAAGAGGGAGAAGGGTGGGAGGCAAAACAAGGGACCTCTCAGAGGTGCCGGTGGAGGTGGCAGCATCGCAGTTTCCAGACTACGCTGCAGAGGATGAGCAAAGATGGGCTGTTCCTTGCTGGGAAGCCTTGTGACGAGAGGCGACCTGCAGGACAGGGCATCGGTTCCGACTGTCAGGTGATTTGGTGCCTGAGACGGGCGATTCCGGCAGTTTCCCGTTTCACGGGCTGTGCTAGCCCAGACCCAGCCGTCAGCTACGCCGCACCGGCGACAGCTTTTTCCTCTATTGCCAGTGGCGAGTTTTGATGCCGCTGTCGTGCCCGCACCAGACCATCGACCTGGCAGCTGCCTTTGGAGAAAACTGGCTGCACCAATTCATTCAGTACTAACCCCGCCTGAGTTTGGCTGTTCCTGTACCTTTGCAAGCACGTGCCCTACTCCGGCAAAGGTCTGTGTTTGCCCCCGTCCCCTCTGCGAGCGGAGCCAGCCCGCACTGCTGAGCTCCGACGTGATTTCTTCTTAACCAGAGCGAAACCGCGCAGTGCCCGAAAGACGACTTATTTCAGAGGGAGAGGGCAGAAGCGCCGCGATGCACCCCGCCGTATCGTACGTGTGAATCGAAACACAAAAGGGCAGGTGCTGAGTCACAGCGAGGCCTCGGCATTTAGGGAGAAGCGTAGAGCGAGCGGGGTGCCGGCCCCCCGTGGCCATAAGCATTCCGTCTCCGCGACCGCGCACGGCGGGCACTGAGTCTCCTCGGGTCCCGGGCAAAATCTGATTACTGCCAGTCCCTTCCCACGGGAGCAAGAGGAAGAGATCGCCTCGGCCGCTCTGCCTTTAGGGGCTGCGTGTCCCCGGACCAGGCACTCTTTGAAAAAGCTAGATATTTTTTGATAAAAGGGGGTTTCTGTCTTGTGAAGGACGGGCAGCGCCTCCCAAACCAGGTGCTGCCAGGGGTCACGTCCACCGGCACTTTGCTGCCGACACGGCTGAAGTTGTCCGACCCGGCACAGGTTTTGTGGTCACCGCTACTTGCTGTGCCACGGTAACCCAATGTGTTTTGCCTTTCCTACAAACCCGCCAGCTGTATTTGCCTGCCTGGTTGCCTTTTTCATATTAAAGCGTTTAGCAGTTGTGCTTTCTAATTCTTACTGCTTTTAGAAAATAGATTAATATCCAAAATAACATCATAAGCAGCAGGGATCTGAAAAACTCAGCTGGCTAAATGACTGGTGGCAATGTTTGTTCCTAAATCGGAAATCATTGTCTAAGGTACAGGATTAAATGAATAGTGAGGATCAGCGGTATCTCGTCTGTCTGTGTGTGCAAACGTGTGTGTGTGTGTGTGTATAAGAACTACGGGGGTGTTTTTGAATCAGCTCAGCATGCAGATAAATATTTCTGCTGAATTTATGTTCAAACAGTCAAAGTAGAAACAGATATATTGAAAATATAAATACAGGGTTTAATAAATATTTTATCATCAAATATTTCAAAAATGTCATCTTTAAAAACATGAAAATGCAGCCTCAGGAGGACCAAAATATTTAATCACTCTCAAGAAATTCTTAAAAGGGAATCTCTTTCTATCAGATTCCTTCTAAAGAGAAGAATGAATTTCCAGGTGCTGTGAGCTATATTTATTTTAATCAAAATCAGGCACTCGGTTAGAGGAGATAGAATAATCAGTGAGGTCATTATTAAGCGAGATAACAACTTCTGAATGAATGCCCTCATTAATCTAATTATAAAATGGAATAGTATCTTCCTAATCAGGCTGTTAATTGAATCACTGAAAATGTGAGGCTGTAATCACAGTTACTCGAACCACGCCAGGCTCCGCGACACCGACGCCGTGGGAAACGCGCAGGAATCACGCCCACCGCAGCCGCGCAGGGACAGCCGTCCCGCCTCGCACCAGGCCC
>NW_010557294.1:0-393 GCF_000687285.1 Phaethon lepturus | reverse complement strand
CGCCGGGGTCCCCTGCCGCTGGAACACCGCCTGCGGCTCATCTTCACGCTGCTGAAGGCCATTTAAAAATTGGCTGAAAACCCCGTAATTATGAGCTCTGCAGGTGGCAGCCGTCGGCGCCTGGGGCGAGGGCCCGCGCTTGGGGACGCACGCCGGATCGGGTCCCTTCGGCACCTCTGCCTCCTGCTTTGCCCTCAGCGTTGCCCCGCGCCTTGGGCCCGTAGCAAGACCCTGGGAGCCTTCCCAAGCACCGGAGACCACCGGGACCTCCAGCAAGGCCCGTATCTGCTCTGCAGAGGAGGTTTTTAGCTGGGGGGCTGTTCAAAATGGCCACTTTTTTGGGAGGAGGCAGATTCAGCCGGGCACAGGTGGGTGAGGAGGGCTCGGGGTGGC